>NC_069500.1:1383991846-1384291846 GCF_027579735.1 Bombina bombina
TTTGTTCCGATGTAGACAAATAAGCCCTGGCGGTAAAGGGTTAAATTCAACGCGCATTTGCGCATTGCGATAGTGCAACCTCAGAGCTCTGGCAAATAGTTTTGCAGGGGATTTAAAAAAAAAAAAAAAGAAAAAACATAATTTATGTAAGAACTTACCTGATAAATTAATTTCTTTTATATTAGCAAGAGTCCATGAGCTAGTGACCTTTGGGATATACATTCCTACCAGGAGGGGCAAAGTTTCCCAAACCTCAAAATGCCTATAAATACACCCCTCACCACACCCACAAATCAGTTTAACGCATAGCCAAGAAGTGGGGTGATAAGAAAAAAGTGCGAAAGCATAAGAAATAAGGAATTGGAATAATTGTGCTTTATACAAAAAAATCATAGCCACCACAAAAAAGGGTGGGCCTCATGGACTCTTGCTAATATGAAAGAAATGAATTTATCAGGTAAGTTCTTACATAAATTATGTTTTCTTTCATGTAATTAGCAAGAGTCCATGAGCTAGTGACGTATGGGATAATGACTACCCAAGATGTGGATCTTCCACGCAAGAGTCACTAGAGAGGGAGGGATAAAATAAAGACAGCCAATTCCGCTGAAAATAATCCACACCCAAAACAAAGTTTAAATCTTATAATGAAAAAAACTGAAATTATAAGCAGAAGAATCAAACTGAAACAGCTGCCTGAAGTACTTTTCTACCAAAAACTGCTTCAGAAGAAGAAAACACATCAAAATGGTAGAATTTAGTAAGAGTATGCAAAGAAGACCAAGTTGCTGCTTTGCAAATCTGATCAACCGAAGCTTCATTCCTAAACGCCCAGGAAGTAGAAACTGACCTAGTAGAATGAGCTGTAATCCTTTGAGGCGGAGTTTTACCCGACTCGACATAAGCATAATGAATTAAAGATTTCAACCAAGATGCCAAAGAAATGGCAGAGGCCTTCTGACCTTTCCTAGAACCGGAAAAGATACCAAATAGACTAGAAGTCTTCCGGAAAGTCTTAGTAGCTTCAGCATAATATTTCAAAGCTCTAACTACATCCAAAGAATGCAATGATCTCTCCTTAGAATTCTTAGGATTAGGACATAATGAAGGAACCACAATTTCTCTACTAATGTTGTTAGAATTCACAACCTTAGGTAAAAATTTAAAAGAAGTTCGCAACACTGCCTTATCCTGATGAAAATTCAGAAAAGGAGACTCACAAGAAAGGGCAGATAATTCAGAAACTTTTCTAGCAGAAGAGATGGCCAAAAGAAACAAAACTTTCCAAGAAAGTAATTTAATGTCCAATGAATGCATAGGTTCAAACGGAGGAGCTTGAAGAGCCCCCAGAACCAAATTCAAACTCCAAGGAGGAGAAATTGACTTAATAACAGGTTTTATACGAACCAAAGCTTGTACAAAACAATGAATATCAGGAAGATTAGCAATCTTTCTGTGAAAAAGAACAGAAAGGGCAGAAATTTGACCTTTCAAGGAACTTGCAGACAAACCTTTATCCAAACCATCCTGAAGAAACTGTAAAATTCTCGGAATTCTAAAAGAATGCCAGGAAAAATGATGAGAAAGACACCAAGAAATGTAAGTCTTCCAGACTCGATAATATATCTTCCTAGATACAGATTTACGAGCCTGTAACATAGTTTTAATCACAGAGTCAGAGAAACCTCTTTGACTGAGAATCAAGCGTTCAATCTCCATACCTTCAAATTTAAGGATTTGAGATCCTGATGGAAAAAAGGACCTTGCAACAGAAGGTCTGGTCTTAACGGAAGAGTCCACGGTTGGCAAGAGGCCATCCGGACAAGATCCGCATACCAAAACCTGTGAGGCCATGCTGGAGCCACCAGCAGAACAAACGAGCATTCCTTCAGAATCTTGGAGATTACTCTTGGAAGAAGAACTAGAGGCGGAAAGATATAGGCAGGATGATACTTCCAAGGAAGTGACAATGCATCCACTGCTTCCGCTTGAGGATCCCTGGATCTGGACAGATACCTGGGAAGTTTCTTGTTTAGATGAGAGGCCATCAGATCTATTTCTGGAAGTCCCCACATTTGAAAAATCTGAAGAAATACCTCTGGGTGAAGAGACCATTCGCCCGGATGTAACGTTTGGCGACTTAGATAATCCGCTTCCCAATTGTCTATACCTGGGATATGAACCGCAGAAACTAGACAGGAGCTGTATTCCGCCCATACCAGTATTCGAGATACTTCTTTCATAGCCAGAGGACTGTGAGTCCCTCCTTGATGATTGATGTATGCCACAGTTGTGACATTGTCTGTCTGAAAACAAATGAATGATTCTCTCTTTAGAAGAGGCCATGACTGAAGAGCTCTGAAAATTGCACGGAGTTCCAAAATATTGATTGGTAATCTCACCTCCTGAGATTCCCAAACCCCTTGTGCTGTCAGAGACCCCCAAACAGCTCCCCAACCTGTCAGACTTGCATCTGTTGAAATTACAGTCCAGGTCGGAAGAACAAAAGAAGCCCCCTGAACTAAACGATGGTGATCTGTCCACCACGTCAGAGAGTGTCGTACAATCGGTTTTAAAGATATTAATTGAGATATCTTTGTGTAATCCCTGCACCACTGGTTCAGCATACAGAGCTGAAGAGGTTGCATGTGAAAACGAGCAAAGGGGATCGCGTCCGATGCAGCAGTCATAAGACCTAGAATTTCCATGCATAAGGCTACCGAAGGGAATGATTGTGATTGAAGGTTTCAACAAGCTGAGATCAATTTTAGAAGTCTCTTGTCTGTCAGAGACAGAGTCATGGACACTGAATCTATCTGGAAACCTAAAAAGGTTACCCTTGTCTGAGGAATCAATGAACTATTTGGTAAATTGATCCTCCAACCATGATCTTGAAGAAACAACACAAGTCGATTCGTATGAGATACTGCTAAATGTGAAGACTGAGCAAGTACCAAGATATCGTCCAAATAAGGAAATACCACAATACCCTGTTCTCTGATTACAGACAGAAGGGCACCGAGAACCTTTGTAAAAATTCTTGGAGCTGTTGCTAGGCCAAACGGCAGAGCCACAAACTGGTAATGCTTGTCTAGGAAAAAGAATCTCAGAAACTGATAGTGATCTGGATGAATCGGAATATGCAGATATGCATCCTGTAAATCTATTGTGGACATATAATGCCCTTGCTGAACAAAAGGCAGGATAGTCCTTATAGTTACCATTTTGAATGTTGGTATCCTTACATAACGATTCAATATTTTTAGATCCAGAACTGGTCTGAAGGAATTCTCCTTCTTTGGTACAATGAAGAGATTTGAATAAAACCCCAGCCCCTGTTCCAGAACTGGAACTGGCATAATTACTCCAGCCAACTCTAGATCTGAAACACATTTCAGAGATGCTTGAGCCTTTGCTGGATTTACTGGGACACGGGAAAGAAAAAATCTCTTTGCAGGAGGCCTTATTTTGAAGCCAATTCTGTACCCTTCTGAAACAATGTTTTGAATCCAAAGATTGTGGATTTGATCCAAATTTCTTTGAAAAATCGTAATCTGCCCCCTACCAGCTGGGCTGGAATGAGGGCCGCACCTTCATGTGGACTTGGGAGCTGACTTTGGTTTTCTAAAAGGCTTGGATTTATTCCAGACTGGGGATGGTTTCCAAACTGACACCGCTCCTGTGGGTGACGGATCAGGCTTTTGTTCCTTATTGTGACGAAAGGAACGAAAACGATTATTAGACCTAAATTATCCTGTGGTAAAAAAGTTCCTTTCCCTCCAGTAACAGTTGAGATAATAGAATCCAACTGAGAACCAAATAGTTTATTACCCTGGAAAGAAAGGGAAAGCAAAGTTGACTTAGAAGACATATCAGCATTCCAAGTTTTAAGCCATAAAGCTCTTCTAGCTAAAATAGCTAGAGACATATACCTGACATCAACTCTAATGATATCAAAGATGGCATCACAAATAAAGTTATTAGCATGTTGAAGAAGATTAATAATGCTATGAGAATTATGATCTGTTACTTGTTGCGCTAAAGCTTCTAACCAAAAAGTTGAAGCTGCAGCAACATCCGCTAAAGATATAGCAGGTCTAAGAAGATTACCCGAACATAAGTAAGCTTTTCTTAGAAAGGATTCAATCTTTCTATCTAAAGGATCCTTGAAGGAAGTACTATCTGCCGTACGAATAGTAGTACGTTTAGCAAGAGTAGAGACAGCCCCATCAACCTTAGGGATGGGACATCTTGCAATATGTAATAGAAAAAACAACATATAAAGCAAAATTGATCAAATTCCTTAAATGACAGTTTCAGGAATGGGAAAAAAATGCCAGTGAACAAGCTTCTAGCAACCAGAAGCAATAAATAATGAGACTTAAATAATGTGGAGACAAAAATGACGCCCATATTTTTTAGCGCCAAAAAAAGACGCCCACATTATTTGGCCCCTAAATGCTTTTGGCGCCAAAAAGGACGCCACATCCGGAACGCCGACACTTTTGGCGCAAAAAAACGTCAAAAATGACGCAACTTCCGGCAACACGTATGACGCCGGAAACAGAAAAAAAAATTTGCGCCAAAAAAGTCTGCGCCAAGAATGACGCAATAAAATGAAGCATTTTCAGCCCCCGCGAGCCTAACAGCCCACAGGGAAAAAAAAGTCAAATTTTAAGGTAAGACATTTTTTTATTTATTCATATGCATTATCCCAAATATGAAATTGACTGTCTGAAATAAGGAACGTTGAACATCCTGAGTCAATGCAAATAAATGTTTGAATACATATATTTAGAACTTTATATAAAAGTGCCCAACCATAGCTTTAGAGTGTCACAGAAAATAAGACTTACTTACCCCAGGACACTCATCTACATGTAGTAGAAAGCCAAACCAGTACTGAAACGAGAATCAGTAGAGGTAATGGTATATATATATATATAAGAGTATATCGTCGATCTGAAAAGGGAGGTAAGAGATGAATCTCTACGACCGATAACAGAGAACCTATGAAATAGGCAATACTCTCCTCACATCCCTCTGACATTCACTGCACGCTGAGAGGAAAACCGGGCTCCAACCTGCTGCGGAGCGCATATCAACGTAGAATCTAGCACAAACTTACTTCACCACCTCCATAGGAGGCAAAGTTTGTAAAACTGATTTGTGGGTGTGGTGAGGGGTGTATTTATAGGTATTTTGAGGTTTGGGAAACTTTGCTCCTCCTGGTAGGAATGTATATCCCATACGTCACTAGCTCATGGACTCTTGCTAATTACATGAAAGAAAAGAAAAAAAAAAGTGTCACAAAAAACACATCAAAAATACATTTAAAAAGTACAGTTACACTCATAACAATACTATCTAATAAAATAATTTAAAAATAAAACAAAACTGCACAAAAGTTATAAGGGCTCAAAGATATGAGATTTCAGGTGTTAAAAAAACCCAAAAGGCAGACAAAGGGTTTAAACATGGAGATACACACATATACATGTCTAAAGAATATATAAAGGGGGATTTCGTCTCTTCTTTCTCAGTTATCCCTCCCGATCCCCCGTAAATAAGGTGCATGTGTGCATGTGTGGGGTGAAGAATTGGGCGGAACGGTATTGGAGGCGATCCAACAGTCTAAGTCACACATTAGAGTTATCTCCTGGCATCAAACTCTGTCTCCATAGCTCCCAGCTCATGCAATGAATCTTGATTTTATGGATAGCAGCGAAAATAGGACTCTCCATGGATTCCAGCTGAGCCATGATTGCCAGGACCTGAGACCACCCTGAGCCCTCGCCAAGACCTAGCCATAGCCAGTTTAAAAGCGGTAAACAGATAAACGCAGAGGTTAAGGATGTGTATTGGGAGCTTTTCAGGGAACATATGGAAAAGACCCTTTTGGGGATGACTCCCCCACTGAACGCCAAATCTTCTGCTGGATTTTAGGGCATTCCCACCACATGTGGACTGCTGTCCCAATGCGCCTGCATCCCCTCCAACATAGGGGAGATATATTGAACATTTTAGTCTATCGGTGCCATTTTCCAACATATAAACACATAATACATACACATCACCAGCAAAAAGATTATGACTCACTAGAGGCTCAGATGATGTTTAACATATTTTCTTTTTAGAAACAAAGTATTTTTTAATTTAAGTATTTACATTGTTTTGTTTAGACATAATGCTATAGACTACAGTATAGTGTAAATACAGTATAGCTTTTATATGCTCTGGGAAACAAAACAATGAGTGTGACTCACTTTATTGCTATATTCGCTTTATTGCGGTGGTCTGGAACCGAACCCGTAATATCTCTGAGGTGTGCCTGTACTGTCAGATAATATAAAGAAAACTGTTTATAAAAGTTATTTAGTTTTTCCCTCCAGTAGCTTAGGGCTACCAGTGAACTATCATTATATATAAATAAAAAATTAGTGCACTATCATTATATATAAATATAAAAATTAGTGAGAATAAAACTTTAAATGTCTGCCCATACTCATCTCATTTAAGCCCCCAGAGTTATTTTTGTCCAGACAAAATATCCCCACTGCAAACGGTTTGACCTATCTCCAAATATAGCAACTAAATAGAAGCACAACATGTAATAAACCCCCACACAAAACCTGCGTGCAAATTCAGCTCAGTCATACTCCAATGCTCTTAATCAAGGTTGTAGGAGAGAACTCTGCAATAATAAACAGCTATATGTTAAAAAATGTGCTATTTGCAACAGTAGCCAACAATGATAAAATACTCTATGGCCAAGATGTATCAAGGGGTCTCAGCCCAATCAGCTGCAAGTTTGCACGAGCGAGCCTGCAGTCAAGATTCAAGAAGCAGCGGTCACTGCGCAACTTTATTTAAAAATTACAATGGACAAGATAGGGAAAGGGGGCATGCTGCTTAGAAGCCTGTATCTCAGGCATCTAAGCAGCTACAGACCCACAGTTGGAAAGGTAATCACCTTTCCAACGGTATATGTCTTGGGGATCTGGGAAAGAAAAAAAATTGTAAAACTTTATTTTTTTTTAAATAGTAAAAAGCAAAAACAAAATTTGAATCCAGCTTAGCACTCAAAGGGTTAACCACTTGGGGTTAGATTACAAGTGAAGGTTCTAAATTATTGCGCTCCTGCAAACAAGCAAATTTGCCCATTTGCGGGAGCGCAATAATTAAAAAGCCATTACAGATCTCTGGGTAATTTTTTAGAAGTGCCCCAAAATGCCCTCCAAATAGAATGCATTATAGTTTTTTTATTAAAAAAGAATGTAGTATTTTTTTATTTTATTTTTTTAAATTAAAAACAACTGCACTAGGCAGTGTTTGGGCTTTAAAGTTGGTGGCAGTGGGGTGTTAGAAAAAAAAAAAAAACAGCACCGAAAAGTGCCTTTACATTGTGGTCTATGGGAACTGTGTGTTCCCATAGACCGCAATGTAATTAAAAATATGATATACATATATATTTATATAATAATATACATATATATTTATGTGTTAATATGTGTACATACACACATTAACACAAATATATATGTATATAATCATATACATTTAAAAATGCTGCCCATCGCTCCGCTTCTTACCCCCTTCGATGTGTGAAGGGGGTAAGAAGGAGCCAAAGGAGCCTATAGAAGTGTGGTCTCGTTAAGCGCGAGTTTGCATTTGCATTGCGATAAACTTGTAATACCAGTGCACATTATCGTGCGCTGGTATTACAAAGTGGAGTGCTAAAATCGCTTGCATGCAAGCAATATTTATCGCTCCACTTGTAATCTGGCCCATTAAAGGGGATATGAAACTCAAATTATTTCTTTCATGATTTAGAAAGAGCATGCAATTTTAAACAACTTTCCCATGTATTTCTATTATCTAATTCCCTTTGTTCTCTTGATATTATTTGTTGAAAAGCATATTTAAATAGGCTCAGTAGCTGCTGAATGCTGGCTGCACATAAACGCTTTGTGTGATTGGCTCACCCATTTGCATTGCTATTTCTTCAACAACGGGTATCTAAAGAATGAAGCAAATTCTGATTTATGAAATAAATATTTTGGGTTTCATGTCCCTTTAAGGATATGTTGTATGTACTAAACAAAAGTTTACAAATCGATGTAAAATGCATAAGTAATCAGAAGCCAAAGAATTTTTTTTTTTTTTTACACAGATTTTTATTTTAGGAGTTGCAACTTCTAGGATTTGTCAGGCCTTGAATTATGCTTAAAGGGTCATTAAACTAAAAAATGAATCCACCAGAAAAAAAAAAAAAAAGTTTCATTATTTCTTTACCTGCTTTTTATGCAATTCAACTCTAAAAAGTCAAAATTTTCCTCTCTCCTACATTTGTTCAGAACCTAAGAGCAAGCCCAACAATATTTCTGTTATCAAACATAGCTCGTTCTCTTGGCAACCTTTGTTGAAAAGTATACCTAGATAGGCTCACGAGCAGTAATGCATTGGTGTGAACGAACTGGTGATTGGTGGATACACACACACTTGCCTTTTGCTATTGGCTCACCACACGTGTCCCAGTAGTGCACTGCTGCTCTAGAACAGGATTTAACTTTGGTGTTGATTATTTGTTTATTTAACACAGTTATATGCAAAAAGCAACAGTCCAATAGTAAAAGAGCATTTCCTTTCTTGCACTATTAAGAGATATTAATCCAAAACATTTTCTTTAATGGTATAATTTTAAACAACTTTCCAATTCACTTATTTTATCTTATTTGTTTCATTCTCTTAGTATCCTTTGTTAAATAAGCAGCAATGCAGTACTGGAAATTAGCTAAAAAACAAAACAAACAAAATAATAGAAGTTAATTGGAAAGTTTAAAATTGCCTGCGCTATCTGAATCACGAAAGAAAAAAAAAATTGGGTTTCATGTCTCTAACAGTTAAAAGGGATATTAAAACTATTTTTTTTTTCTTGGTATCTTTATTTTAAAAAGTAGGAATGTAAGCTTAGAAGTCTGCCCATTTTTGGTTTAGAACACTGGGTAGTGCTTGCCGATTGGTGTCTACATTTAGCAAGCGCTACCTAGGTGCTAAACGAAAAATTACCCAGGTCCTAAGCTTAAATTATTGCTTTTCAAATAAAGATACCAAGAGAACTAATAAAAATTGATAATAGGAGTAAATTAGAAAGTTGCTGCTCTATCTGAATCATGAAAGAAAAAAATTGGGGTTTTATAACCCTTTAAAGGGATAGTAAACACCAAAAATGTTATTGTTTAAAAAGATGGAAAATCCCTTTGTTTACCATTCCCCAGTTTGGCAGAACCGACACAGTTATAGAAATATACTTTTTACCTCTGTAATTACCTTGTATCTAAGCTTCTGCCGATTGCCTCCTTATCTCAGATGGTTTCACAGCCTTGCATTTCAGGCAATTAGTGCAGACTCTTAAATAACTCCATGTGCATGAGCACAATGTTATTTATATGAAACACATGAACTAACGCTCTCTAGCTGTGAAAAACTGCTGAATGCATTCAGATGAGAGGAGGCCTACAAGAGCTTAGAAATTAGCATATGAGTCTACCTAGGTTTAGCTTTCAACTAATACCAAGAGAACAAAGCAATTTGGATGATAAAAGTAAATTAGAAAGTTGTTTAAAATCACATGCCCTATCTGAATCATGACATTTGGATGTAATTATCCCTTTAATGAATACCTTTTGCTGACATTATACAGCACAGCAAAAACTTGCGAAGAAAAACTTTAAATAGGCAAATATCCCCCCTGAGAATGAACTATTTAGATATCATGATGACAAATCTAAGCATCTGGAAGACTCATGTTTCCTTCTACAAAACAAACAACTTACCCACTCAGGCCCACTCAGCTGGAACTGATGAGCTCCACACATGGAAACTATGTCGCCAAACACAGTACAAATATTTTAGTTATTAGTAATTTGCAATGTAACAAATAGTAAAATTACTAGGAACAATGCAGTCAGGAACGTTAGTACAGAAATCTGTAGCTTCTGCAGTCACAGCAATAGCCGAAACTTACTCTAAATAAATAGACAACCTACACTGCACATAGAGACGCTGACACCGGACAAAACAGAATACCTGACGCCAGCAGTGTAAAAAAAAAAGGTTGTTTGACAGTTAATGTATGCGAGGTCATATTTAGAGAGCAGTAGAAAACTAGACATTTATTTTTAACCTTTTAAGAGCCATTGCTATGTTACACGTTAAAGGAACACTAGAGTGCAAAAATGACACCAATTCGTTAGCATGTGTAATTTTTACACTCATAAGGTGCCTGTCATTTTTACACTACTCACTGTGTGTTCAACCCTGCAAAGGGGCAGTGATGGTCCCAAGCATGAAACAGCCAGAGAGCGAATTGGCAGAAGCAGTCGCATAACCCTACCAATCCCGTGCTGTGTTCAGCTCGATAGCTGACATTTACCTATGTGTTCCACAGTGAGTAGTGCAATAATTGTATGTGCTAACGAATCAGAACATGGCATTGGAATTTACATTCACATGCTGTGTTAGATTTTAGTCTTCCCGATTAGTTCAGGGGAGCGTGGGGACACCGTATAAAGAAGCAGGGAGCCACGTGGCACAAAAGCATTGAGAGATCTTCAGACTACCTAATGTGTAGATGTCAACACAGGCCAACATACATTACATGTAACCTGCTGCAAAACTGCTTATCCGCATTATACTAAAGATTATCTTTAACAAAGGACTGAGTGATACAGATGTGAGTTACAACTGGCTTCAGTCCTGGTTAGGGACCTGGGCGACACATAAGCACAAACTACTTTATACTAGACACTAAAGAGGGCTTTAACCTACAGTAAATCTCTTACTAGCAAAAGGGGCTTGCTGCTATATATGTTTGTATTTGTTATATTTTTCAAATAAATATCCATACCCATCTCATTAAACAATGTATTACTGGGAAGTATTTATTGATATCCGAGCTTGACAGATTCAGGGGTCAGTAATTTTCAGCAGTTTTTTTAGTGCGAGTATTTGCCAAGTATGACTGGCTCCTAAGTTTCAAATAAAATGCGTTAATTCCTGTTTTAAATACATGACAGAAAGCCTGGGATATTATTGTCCCTCTGATAGTCAGCAGCACAGATTTACAAGGTTGTATGTGAAGAATAGTATTCATGATAACGTTTGTATGTATAGGAAACTAAAGTGACACAACAAAATGTTAACCCCTTCAGGATGCAGGCACATGTCCATAATCAAAACAAACATCCTTGCAGACAGGATGTCACATGAGCGTCACTGCGATCACGTGACTCCAAACGGACTGCCCGCGTTGTTAGGCACTTCCCCCAGTCGGATGCACCAGAGTTTTTATAAGGAGGGGAGAAGGACTCTGGCTCCTATATCTTTGAATTTTCTCCGTAAATTGATATAAAAATACCACTGTCTGTATCCTAAAAATATTTCTTGCTCCTAAATATTCTTACTGGTTCCTGAATTTTAAACAGATTTGTCAACCCCTGCTTTAACCCCTAGGTGCCATTAGGATATTCCATGCCGTCCTAAAATTTCTGGGCTTTAACACCTTTAGGATGGCATGGAATGTGCTAATGGCACCTAGGGGTTAAAGCAGGGGTTAACAAATCTGTTTAAAATTCAGGAACCAGTAAGAATATTTAGGAGCAAAAGATACTTTTAGGAGACAGACAGTGGTATTTTTATATCAATTTATTGAGAAAATCCAAAGATTTAGGAGCCAGAGTCCTGCTTCCCTCCTTATAAAAACTCTGGTGGATCCGACTGGGGGAAGTGCCTAACAACGTGGTCATTCCCTCAGGAGTCACGTTTAGAGTCATGTGATCCAGGACCTAAACACCAAACAGCTGATTTTACTGACCACCCAGCTAAATGTAAACCTAGATCAAGCTAAAATAAGTGATTATGTTTTCAGTGTTTGTTGCACAAATTAGCATTAAAGGGATATGAAACCCAATTTTTTCTTTCATGGTTCAGACAATACAATTTAATTCTATTATGAAATTGACTTCAGTCTCTTGGTATCCTTTGTTAAAGGAGCAGCAATGCAGCATATATACCAATTAGCAGCTAGCTACCAGTAATGCACTACTACTCCTGAGCCCACCTAAGAGAACAAAGCAAATTAAAAATTGCATTCTCTATCTGAATCATGAAAGGAAAAATTGGGGTTTTATGTCCCTTTTAATCAATTTATGTTAAATTATGCAATCAATTTGTACTTTGGATAAATTAAGTAACATTTATAAATAACAGATATAAATGTTAATTATAAATGTTATAATATTACAAAGTATTATACTGCCCCCTCCTGGTTACTCTTTTAATGTCACCCAGCTGGCGAAATTTGCTGTGTCGAACACTGATGCTGTTGTTCGTTCAGTAGAGTTTCTAAATATCACTAGCATAGTGCTGTTGTGAAGGGCGTTGCAAATCACTTATGATCACACTGGGTCTCTAATCTAATGGTCCACTATAGAGGATCATACAAAAAAAATGTTATAGTGATGCATCTTGTCGTTCCTGGTCACACACTTTATGTCCAAACAGAAGCTGATTGCAGTAAACGCTCTTGAGCGCTGTGATGTCACACGAAACATATTACTCAAAGAGAACTGTAACCCAACATTGTTCCGTACATTTAGAAAGTCTTATATGATTTAAATAAATACATGTTTACATCATTGTTTTATGCATTATTGAGTTAAACCTGCCCACGGCTATTTAGATATGCTACCAGCCCACAATGTACCTTCTGGTGCCTCCTCTAAGTGTTGAGCTCTTCTCTGCGCCATCATTCGGTTGACATTCCTCCTGCGTCTTGGCATCCCATCTGCACGCTCCTCTGGCACAGCTCGAGGTCTTGCCGCTGCGGCAACAGCCACATCTTGCTGGTGCTGCTGATCATCTAAAATTAAAACAAAATAGATGTAAAATAGGTTAATGACCTTGCACCCTCCAATTAGGAGACTTACTATACAAATCTAGCAATAAAAACAACCCTAAATGTTGCAGTTAAAACTGAGTTTCATTTGAGTATTAGGCAAGGTAACAGTACCTTACTAAAGTGGTTAGGATGACAGGTAGCTGCCTCATTAACAAATTATTTTGCGAGTGACGGTATTAAAGGGGATTCTAAAACTTCAAAACTTGAAATGTGCCTTTCAGTTTGAAATACTTTCATTAGCAAAAATTCTTCTTATAAACGTTGTTACTGTTTTTCTGCAGCATACGCACGTATCCTGTGAGGACCCATGCACCAGTAATTAAACTCTATGCATGCTCAGAGAAGTGGTGGTGTTGTGTATTGCTTCTGAAGACGTAATTTTTGTCATACAAGCTACTGCTCACCCTCTGAGGTTTAGTGTTTAAATACTGGTGCACAGCCCAAGCAGGATATGTGCGTATGCCACAGAAAACCTGTAAAAAATAAAAATGCTTATTTTTTAAATTGAAGTGCACCCATTTACATTTCATTTTTGTTATTTTTATATCTTTAATAATGCACTAAATATAAACCATGTCTGCTACTCAAGTACTGTGATGAACCACAGAGACTTGCCCTTTATTATACTCATTGATACCAATTACACTGAAGTACAACAGAAAATAATTATTCAGTATAGCAGATCAATCACTACAAATGCCTCCGTCCCAAAAAGTTAGTTGATAAAGAGTTCACTTGCACCGCCCGCCCTATGTTTGTATGGAAGTGCGCTCTTGAGCAGATTTATTCCAATCAGATAACACTGCAACTGCGCATGTGGATGAGATCCAACGTCTAATGTAAACTGTGAACAGCTAGTGATCCGATAGGAATAGATCAGCACAAGGTCACTTTTCCATAGGGCAGGTGGTGCAGCAAATAGAAAGAATGGGGTTTTTTGACAGAGAAGATTAATACAGCACATTACAAATTCTGTTTAAAAGAATGTTACTCTTAGAAACTAAATATAGATATAGATCTACATTACTAAATACATGTCATACAGTACAATGTGAAATTTACTTTACTGTAAGCCTTAGAAGCCCCCAAGAACCACTGTTCAGAAGACAATCTCCTCCTCTTTCAAATGATGTGTATATTGGGGATATAAAGTATAAGCATAAATTTAAAAAAATAAAGGATTAAAACACACATTTTGTTTCTAGGCACTTATAATAGGTCATCATGCTGAAAGGCCCTTATTTATATGAGATGAATAACCCCTTCTTTTTACTATAGAGTTAGGACACACACACACTTGTTTATTAAAATTGTAACTAAAAAAAATGCATTTTCTTCACACTTTTTGTTGCTGGTTTCTCACATGTCATGATATATACATAAAAGATTGCTATAGCAAGAATCTGCTGGGTCTCCTGAAAAAAAAAAAATATATATAATATATAATATTATAATTATAATATATGTGGGTTTCTCACTTAAAAATGGGCTACAGTAGCGCTTAAATGTGACCATTATCTAAAAACTGCAAAACAGCTCAGCACAGAGGTAGGGTTAACAGTTAAAGGGTTAAAAGGGATAGGAAAGTCAAAATTAAACGTGCATGATTTAGATAGAGCAGGTCATTTTAAGACACTTTTAAATTCACTTCTATTTTTAAAATGTGCTTCGTTCTCTTGGTATCCCTTGTTGAAAAAAAAAATATGCACATATCATACACTAGTGGGAGCTAGCTGCTAATTGGTGCCTGCACACATTTGTCTCTTGTGATTGGCTAACTAGATGTGTTCAGCTAGCTGCCAGTAGTGCAATCCTGTCCCTTTAATGTTAAAAAGTGAATGTAAACTCAGTCTGCATTGTAAACACAGCATTAAAATTGAAGTTAAAATACCTGCACTTTAATTAATAATTTTTTTAATAAATTTGTAATTACCGATTATTTTTGGTTTATATCGTTGCAATCGTACTTTTTATCATCCGCCCGCCATCTTGGATTATTGATTGACATTGTAGGCTTGATCTTGTCAACCAATAATTGAATCCCCCCGGGGGGACCAAACCCCTTTTGTCAACATCACGCGTCTGTAATGCGCTTGCGTTAGAAAGCTGTTCTAACAATGATCTGACGCGCGTGCACATTTCGCGCATGCGCTATTTAACATTTGTTGGACTTAGTAATTTATTCAACAACTTTTGGAGCGCTAGGCAAGTATCAATGTAATGCTGCTGTACTGTATTCAACAATAGTATTCAGTGAATGTATTCATTCATTGAATGCTATGTTGCTAGACATCTGCATCGGCGTTTAACGCATGCGCGGTGGTTCTCATAGCCGGGAGCGCGCATTGCCTCTATGTAAACAGCGGGTGGGACCGCTGTATACGTAAGATTGAATAAAAACCAGGAAGTTGCGGGTGGGAGGAGCTGGTCCATAAAACGGACGAAAATTGGTAATATAAATATAATATTTATTTTACATTTTTTTAAAAATAAAGTGGCGGTTTGATTACTATACTAACAAGCAATTTAGACATACTTTTAAAAGGAGAGAAAATTGACATTCACTTTAAATATAAGAAAAAAAGCCTAATTTGTTACTGGTCTGGGACTAGAAAAAAAAATTCTGGGCCTTTAGGGATGCATTGCTACAAATAGATAGATAGATATTGTGTGTGTGGTTTACAATATGAATTGTGTGCTCCAGTGGTTATGAATTAATGTCAACATTTTTTTTATTTATTATTATGTTTACCAATGCTAATTTTAAACTATGTCCTAAAATGTGCTCCCTCCTTTCTTGCTAGTGTATAATACAAGACAATGTACTCCACAGAACATTTTGCCGGCCGGGTGACATTATGAAGTAGCCGGGTAGGCGCAGTGTAATGTTTTCTAATATTATATAATTTTCTGCTATCCAAAGCACAAGTTAATAGCATAATTTAACATAAATATATTTAATTATAATTTGTGAAATAAAAATGTAACATTTTTAATATTAGCTCATCTTAGCTTAATATTCACTAAAATGTTAGCCGTGTGGTCAGTAAAATCAGCTGGGTGGTGCACCTGCTAAAAAGGTCCTACAGAGAACACTGCAAGAACAAACTATGAAACAACTATTTTAGAATACAAGACTAAATTATTTAAAGTCCAACAATATTTTTCCCCTCTGAATAAATTGTGAAGATATGAAAGTAAACAGACGAAACGGCAAACCTCAACAAAGCCGCCTCTAACTTGTAGTAAAAAAAATACCGTTACAAACTATTACAAATGTCTCTATATATCTGTAGGCAATGTGTTTAAATGAGTCGTTTAGCAAACTATTGTTACTTGCTAATCAAAAACTTTTTCATCAAAAATGTCATTTTTACACTAAAACACAGCAATTGGTTTTCATTATCAGATTTTTAAGAGAAGCTATTGATAAACCTATGTAATGCCTTTGTTGTAAATCTCATGCGGCTAGATTTGGAGTTTTGTCGGTAAGGACCCGCGTAGCTAACGCCGGCTTTTTTCTGGCCGCACCATAAAAATAACTCTGGTATTGAGAGTCCACAGAATCGCTGCGTTAGGCTCCAAAAAAGGAGCGTAGAGCATTTTTAACGCAGCTTCAACTCTCGATACCAGAGTTGCTTACGGACGCGGCCAGCCTAAAAAACGTGCTCGTGCACGATTCCCCCATAGAAAACAATGGGGCTGTTTGAGCTGAAAAAAAACCTAACACCTGCAAAAAAGCCGCGTTCAGCTCTTAACGCAGCCCCATTGTTTGCTATGCGGAAACACCTCCTAAGTCTGCACCTAACACCCTAACATGTACCCCGAGTCTAAACACCCCTAACCTTACACTTATTAACCCCTAATCTGCCGCCCCCGCTATCGCTGACACCTGCATTTTATTTTTAACCCCTAATCTGCCGCTCCGTAAACCGCCGCTACTTAAATTATCCTTATGTACCCCTAATCTGCTGCCCCTAACACCGCCGACCCCTATATTATATTTATTAACCCCTAATCTGCCCCCCACAACGTCGCCTCCACCTGCCTACACTTATTAACCCCTAATCTGCCGAGCAGACCGCACCGCTATCATAATAAAGTTATTAACCCCTAATCCGCCTCACTAACCCTATAATAAATAGTATTAACCCCTAATCTGCCGAGCAGACCGCACCGCTATCATAATAAAGTTATTAACCCCTAATCCGCCTCACTAACCCTATAATAAATAGTATTAACCCCTAATCTGCCCTCCCTAACATCGCCGACACCTAACTTCAAACATTAACCCCTAATCTGCCGACCGGAGCTCACCGCTATTCTAATAAATGTATTAACCCCTAAAGCTAAGTCTAACCCTAACACTAACACCCCCCTAAATTAAATATAATTTTAATCTAACGAAATTAATTAACTCTTATTAAATAAATTATTCCTATTTAAAGCTAAATACTTACCTGTAAAATAAACCCTAATATAGCTACAATATAAATTATAATTATATTGTAGCTATTTTAGGATTAATATTTATTTTACAGGCAACTTTGTAATTATTTTAACCAGGTACAATAGCTATTAAATAGTTAAGAACTATTTAATAGTTACCTAGTTAAAATAATTACAAAATTACCTGTAAAATAAATCCTAACCTAAGTTACAATTAAACCTAACACTATACTATCAATAAATTAATTAAATACAATTCCTACAAATAACTAAAATGAAATAAACTAACTAAAGTACAAAAAATAAAAAAGAACTAAGTTACAAAAAATAAAAAAATATTTACAAACATAAGAAAAATATTACAACAATTTTAAACTAATTACACCTACTCTAAGCCCCCTAATAAAATAACAAAGACCCCCAAAATAACAAAATGCCCTACCCTATTCTAAATTACCAAAGTTCAAAGCTCTTTTACCTTACCAGCCCTGAACAGGGCCCTTTGCGGGGCATGCCCCAAGAAGTTCAGCTCTTTTTCCTGTAAAAAAAAACATACAATACCCCCCCCCCCAACATTACAACCCACCACCCACATACCCCTAATCTAACCCAAACCCCCCCTTAAATAAACCTAACACTAAGCCCCTGAAGATCATCCTACCTTGTCTTCACCTCACCAGGTAGCACCGATCCGTCCTGGCTCCAAAATCTTCATTCAACCCAAGCGGGGGCTAGACATCCATCATCCGGTGGCTGAAGAGGTCCAGAAGAGGCTCCAAAGTCTTCATCCTATCCGGGAAGAAGAGTAGATCCGGACCGGCAACCATCATCTTCCAAGCGGCATCTTCTATCTTCATCCGATGAGGACCGGCTCCATCCTGAAGACCTCCGACGCGGACCCATCTTCATCCGGCGACGTCCAACTGAAGAATGACGGTTCCTTTAAGGGACGTCATCCAAGATGGCGTCCCTCGAATTCCGATTGGCTGATAGGATTCTATCAGCCAATCGGAATTAAGGTAGGAATATTCTGATTGGCTGATGGAATCAGCCAATCAGAATCAAGTTCAATCCGATTGGCTGATCCGATCAGCCAATCAGATTGAGCTTGCATTCTATTGGCTGATCGGAACAGCCAATAGAATGCGAGCTCAATCTGATTGGCTGATCGGATCAGCCAATCGGATTGAACTTGATTCTGATTGGCTGATTCCATCAGCCAATCAGAATATTCCTACCTTAATTCCGATTGGCTGATAGAATCCTATCAGCCAATCGGAATTCGAGGGACGCCATCATGGATGACGTCCCTTAAAGGAACCGTCATTCTTCAGTTGGACGTCGCCGGATGAAGCTGGGTCCGCGTCGGAGGTCTTCAGGATGGAGCCGGTCCTCATCGGATGAAGATAGAAGATGCCGCTTGGAAGATGATGGTTGCCGGTCCGGATCTACTCTTCTTCCCGGATAGGATGAAGACTTTGGAGCCTCTTCTGGACCTCTTCAGCCACCGGATGATGGATGTCTAGCCCCCGCTTGGGTTGGATGAAGATTTTGGAGCCAGGACGGATCGGTGATACCTGGTGAGGTGAAGACAAGGTAGGATGATCTTCAGGGGCTTAGTGTTAGGTTTATTTAAGGGGGGTTTGGGTTAGATTAGGGGTATGTGGGTGGTGGGTTGTAATGTTGGGGGGGGGTATTGTATGTTTTTTTTTTACAGGAAAAAGAGCTGAACTTCTTGGGGCATGCCCCGCAAAGGGCCCAGTTCAGGGCTGGTAAGGTAAAAGAGCTTTGAATTTTAGTAATTTAGAATAGGGTAGGGCATTTTTTATTTTGGGGGTCTTTGTTATTTTATTAGGGGGCTTAGAGTAGGTGTAATTAGTTTAAAATTGTTGTAATATTTTTCTTATGTTTGTAAATATTTTTTTATAACTTAGTTCTTTTTTATTTTTTGTACTTTAGTTAGTTTATTTCATTGTAGTTATTTGTACATATTGTATTTAATTAATTTATTGATAGTGTAGTGTTAGGTTTAATTGTAACTTAGGTTAGGATTTATTTTACAGGTAAATTTGTAATTATTTTAACTAGGTAGCTATTAAATAGTTCTTAACTATTTAATAGCTATTGTACCTGGTTAAAATAATTACAAAGTTGCCTGTAAAATAAATATTAATCCTAAAATAGCTACAATGTAATGATAATTTATATTGTAGCTATATTAGGATTTATTTTACAGGTAAGTATTTAGCTTTAAATAGGAATAATTTATTTAATAAGAGTTAATTAATTTCGTTAGATTTAAATTATATTTAACTTAGGGGGGTGTTAGGGTTAGACTTAGCTTTAGGGGTTAATACATTTATTAGAATAGCGGTGAGCTCCGGTCGGCAGATTAGGGGTTAATGTTTGAAGTTAGGTGTCGGCGATGTTAGGGAGGGCAGATTAGGGGTTAATACTATTTATTATAGGGTTAGTGAGGCGGATTAGGGGTTAATAACTTTATTATAATAGCGGTGCGGTCCGCTCGGCAGATTAGGGGTTAATAAGTGTAGGCAGGTGGAGGCGACGTTGAGAGCGGCAGATTAGGGGTTAATAAATATAATATAGGGGTCGGCGGTGTTAGGGGCAGCAGATTAGGGGTACATAGCTATAATGTAGGTCGCGGCGCTTTGCGGTCGGCAGATTAGGGGTTAATTATTGTAGGTAGCTGGCGGCGACGTTGTGGGGGGCAGGTTAGGGGTTAATAAATATAATACAGGGGTCGGCGGTGTTAGGGGCAGCAGATTAGGGGTACATAGGGATAACTTAGCTGGCGGCGCTTTGCGGTCGGCAGATTAGGGGTTAAAAAAAAAAAATCGAGTTGCGGCGATGTGGGGGGATCTCGGTTTAGGGGTACATAGGTAGTTTATGGGTGTTAGTGTACTTTAGAGTACAGTAGTTAAGAGCTTTATGAACCGGCGTTAGCCCAGAAAGCTCTTAACTACTGACTTTTTCCTGCGGCTGGAGTTTTGTCGTTAGATTTCTAACGCTCACTTCAGATACGACTCTAAATACCGGAGTTAGAAAGATCCCATTGAAAAGATAGGATACGCAATTTACGTAAGGGGATCTGCGGTATGGAAAAGTCGCGGCTGAAAAGTGAGCGTTAGACCCTATTTTGAGTGACTCCAAATACCGGAGTTAGCCTAAAACCAGCGTTAGGAGCCTCTAACGCTGGTTTTCACGGCTAACGCCAAACTCCAAATCTAGGCCATGGTTTGTAATAATTTTGTCAGTTGCACTATGGCCATTGAAAGTTTTTTTCCCCCATTTTATCTACATTTTTTCGTTTTCAATTTCTTTTTGATGCAGCTTATTTTTTAAATCTAAAATTCATAATTTCCTGCACATTGTACTGATCTGTATCTAGTGCTCTCACAGCTATTGTGAAGTAAATGCTTCAAATAACTAATTTAAAGGGACAGTCTACACCAGAATTGTTATTGTTTAAAAAGATAGATAATCCCTTTATTACCCATTCCCCAGTTTTGTATAAACAACACAGTTATAGAAATATACTTTTTACCTCTGTGATTACCTTGTATCTATGCCTCTGCAGACTGCCCCCTTATTTCAGTTCTTTTGACAGACTTGCATTTTAGCCAATCAGTGATGACTCCTAGGTAACTCAACGGGCGTGAGCAAGTTATCTATATGACACACATGAACTAATGCTCTCTAGTTGTGAAAAAAATTCAAAATGCATTCAGATTGGAGCGGCCTTCAAGGGCTGAAAAATTAGCATATAAGTCTCCTAGGTTTAGCTTTCAACTAAGAATACAAAAAGAACAAAGCAAAATTGATGATAAATGTAAATTGGAAAGTTGCTTAAAGTGAAAGTAAATCCTAGTGTTGTACAAACGCTAGGATTGACTATTGAAACAAATAAAGGGGACTTTCATTCATGAAGTATAAGATAAGTACAAGATACTTCATGTAGAAAGCTCCTTTATTTGTTTCAACCGATCGACGTTCTTAGCTGCTACAGCAGCCCACGGCTAAAACATTTTTTGCTAATAGGTGACGTTTTCACCTCTTGACCAATAGCCGTGCGGTAATTCCGGCTCCCATGGGCGTCAAGCCGGATTTGCCACACGGCTATTGGCCAAGAGGTGAAAACGTCACCTCTTAGCAAAAAAAAAAATTGAGCCGTGGGCTGCTGTAGCAGCTAAGAACGGCGATCCGTTGAAACAA
The DNA here is from genome assembly GCF_027579735.1 of Bombina bombina. Classification (NCBI taxonomy): domain Eukaryota; kingdom Metazoa; phylum Chordata; class Amphibia; order Anura; family Bombinatoridae; genus Bombina; species Bombina bombina. Next base: position 1,384,013,490 of record NC_069500.1, read on the forward strand.
ATAAAGGAGATTTCTACATGAAGTAAAGTCCCCTTTATTTGTTTCAACAGTCAATCCTAGCATTTGTACAACGCTAGGATTGACTTTCACTTTAAAATGACATGCCCTATCTGCATCATGAAACTTTATTTTTGACCAGACTGTCCCTTTAACAGACATTCCAGCCATAACTGAAATGTACATCAATGCATTTCACTTCTGTATATACACATTTTTGCAATATACTTGCGTAAGAAAAATGCTTCTGATAAAACCTGTGTATATCTGCTCAGATTGGGGTTGGTGCCTTGTATAGTGCTTCTGATGACTCTATTTACACGGTACAATGCACTGACATCTCTCTGAGCAGCCATACTGTTTAAAATGCTGGTGCATGTAGCATATTTACAAATTTTTCACATGCACAGAAAGGGTCACGCTAAAAACAGTAATAGATTTTAGTAGAAACTTGCTAACACAAGTATATTGCAGAAATTGATTAATGTGCATTTCAATTTTTGCCGGAATATCCCTTCAACACAAAGCCTGATGATCAAAAACTCACAAGCATAAAAAAAATCTGGCAAAATCTTTGTAGGCTTCTTTAGAGCATTATCCTGCAATGCAAGTGTCTCTCCTTCATATCCAGAACCCTGCACAGAGAGAGAAAATCTCAAGCTAAAATTTCCCTTTCTAAAAGTACTGAGGAGACTTGTTAAATATGTGGTACAAAGTCCATCGTACCGCGTACCTTGCATCTTCAGGAAGCTATTGGTGCTCTGGGTCTATATTGAGGCAGATGCCAGATCGCATCTGCCTCAATGTAGACCCAGAGCACCAATAGCTTCCTGAAGATGCAAGGTACGTGGTACCAGTGGGAGGTATGGGCGGGAAGGCAGGTGGGTAGCACAGAGGCGGAGGGAGAGGGCAGTACCCTACGCTACAGAAAAAGTATGGAAGGGTGAGGGAGGGATGGGTACGCTGCACTACAGAAAAATGGGGAAACAAGCGGGGGGGCTACACTACAGAAAAAAAAAAATACATTTTAAAAATACAATACCACTGCAAACTGGGTACTGGCAGACAGCTGCCAGCACCTAAGATGATGGACACCATTGGGAGAGGGGAGGATTATAGAGAAAGGGATCATGGAGGTGGGAGGGTAAGGGGGGGGGAATCATACACTACAGAAAATATTTCAAATAAAAATTATACAAAAAAAGCCTTAAAACTTAATACTACCAGACTGTCTGCCCATACCTAAGATGGTGGCTAATGAGTGTGGGTAGAGGGGGGGGGGGGCTGTTTGAGAGGGATTGGGGAAGTGGGCAGTGTCACTTTGGAGGGTAATCCTTACACTAGAATACTCCAACCCTTGCCAGCTAACTAACCGCTTTCACTTCCAGTAATTTCAGAAGTATGGTAACCAAAATTTTGTGAAAAAGGTAATGATTTATTTTATTATGATCTCATTTGGTGGCAAAATAGTGATATGAAATATACCAAAATGGGCCTAGATCAATACCTTGGGTTGTCTACGCCATTAAACTGAATGTAGCTTGCTCCCGCTAACAGATCAGAGCGCGAGCGAGCTACATTTACTTCAATGGCGCGATCGGGCACTCTGTGACTAGACATTGCGCCCTTGAAGTGCTTTTGAAAAAAAAAAACCCCGCTCAGTAGAACCTGGAGCGGAGTTCAGGTAAACTCAATTTTGGAATCAAAAATCTCAGAAAGCTTTGGAATTATAAAGTTGCCGCTAAGCAAATGTTATATAATTCTGCACATTGTTTTGTAGGTTTACTGACCCTTTAAATGGAGTGATAGCAAAAATGCTTAAAATTCACCGGTATTTTGGGCAAGTTTTTCTCCAGATAGCGAAGTGGTTAAAGGGACAGTAACGTCAAAATGAAACATTCATGATTCAGATAGAGCATACAATTTTAAACAACTATCCAATTTGCTTTCACTATTCAATTTGCTTTCTTCTCCTGGTATCCTTTGTTGAGAAGCATACCTAGGTATGCTCAGGAGCAGCAATGCATTACTGTGAACTAGCTGCTGATTAATGGCTGCACATATATACCTTTTGTCATTGGCGTATCTGATGAGTTCATGTAGCTGACAGTAGTACATTGTTGCTCGTTCAACAAAAAATACCAAGAAAATTAAGCGAATTTGATAACAGAAGTAGCTCTGAAAGCTTTATCTGAATAGGGTTTTATGTCTATACTACACTATTAAGGGGATATAAACCCCAAAAGTTATACTTCTGTGATTCAGACCGAAAATACAATTTTAAAACGGCTTCATTCCCATGATATTCCATGCTGAAGAGATACCTAGGTAGGCATCTGGAGCACTACTGGCAGGAAATAGTGCTGTCATTTAGTGCTCTTGCAAATGGATAACATACTTGGAAAACTGCTGCTATATAGTGCACCAGAAATGGGCCGGCTCCTAAGCTTATGTCCCTGCTTTTCAACAAAAGATACCAAGAAAACAGAGAAAAATAGATATTAGAAAGTGGTTTAAAAGTGTATGCTCTATCTGAATTGTAAAAGAGAAATTTTGGGTTTCATATCCCTTTAATTCAAAATATGTTTAATGGACAATATAGTACCAATACCAATACTAATTCATTAGAGCCGTAGATTTTGCATTACTGGTTAAAGTGCCCTATACGTTTAGCCTTGTAAGGTGATTAAACACAGGACATGACCTGCAGATGACTGTTGGGGATGAAAAACTGCTGCTCCCAATGGCCGAGTCCTGTTTGAGAGCTGAAGGGGTTGCAGCTTCCAAGCAGGACTTTATCTATGTGTTTATCCCCTTTACAGTTCCAGTTCTTTATGCAGAAATTACATAATTTAGAGCATGAATTTTTTTTTTTTCATTAGAATGCCCTTTAAAAGCATAGTAAGGAGACAAAAAACTTCCACAAATAAAACTTGTTGGGTTATTTTCCATATATCTATATACAAACATCACTGTCTGGCTCCTAAAAATTCTTACTGGCTCCTAACTTTAAACAGGTTTGTCGACCCCTGCTCTTATGTGTTTTATACAAACAGTGCAAAAATAAATTGCCCTATGTGTTTAATTCTTGCAAAGTCATCAAACAATGTCAGCTCCAGAGCAGCAATGCATGAACACATCTGGTAAACCAATGGCAAGAGGCATACGTGTGTAGCCACCAATCAGCAGCTAGCTAACAATAGTGAATGCTTCTCATAAGCCTACCTAGATATGCTTTTCAACAAAGTATGTCAAAAGAACAATGTAAATTTAATAACAGAAGTAAACTGTAAATTATGTTACAATTACATACTCTGCTGAATACTAAAAGCTTCATTTTTACTTTCATGTTTGTTTAAAGGGATACTAAACCCAAATGATTCAGATAGAGCATGCAGTTTTAACCCCTTAATGACCAGAGCACTTTTCCATTTTCTGTCCGTTTGGGACCAAGGCTATTTTTACATTTTTGCGGTGTTTGTGTTTAGCTGTAATTTTCTTCTTACTCATTTACTGTACCCACACATATTATATACCGTTTTTCTCGCCATTAAATGGACTTTCTAAAGATACCATTATTTTCATCATATCTTATAATTTACTATAAAAAAAATGATAAAATATGAGGAAAAAAACACACTTTTTCTAACTTTGACCCCCAAAATCTGTTACATATCTAAAACCACCAAAAAACACCCATGCTAAATAGTTTCTAAATTTTGTCCTGAGTTTAGAAATACCCAATGTTTACATGTTCTTTGCTTTTTTTGCAAGTTATAGGGCCATAAATACAAGTAGCACTTTGCTATTTCCAAACCATTTTTTTCCAAAATTAGCGCTAGTTACATTAGAACACTGATATCTTTCAGGAATCCCTGAATATCCCTTGACATGTATATATTTTTTTTTAGTAGACATCCCAAAGTATTGATCTAGGCCAATTTTGGTATATTTCATACCACCATTTCACCGCCAAATGCGATCAAATACAAAAAATTGTTCACTTTTTCACAAATTTTTTCACAAACTTTAGGTTTCTCACTGAAATCATTTACAAACAGCTTGTGCAATTATGGCATAAATGGTTGTAAATTCTTCTCTGGGATCCCCTTTGTTCAGAAATAGCAGACATATATGGCTTTGGCGTTGCTTTTTGGTAATTAGAAGGCCGCTAAATGCCACTGCGCACCACAAGTGTATCATGCCCAGCAGTTAAGGGGTTAATTAGGGAGCTTTTAGGGAGCTTGTAGGGTTAATTTTAGCTTTAGTGTAGTGTAGTAGACAACCCCAAGTATTGATCTAGGCACATTTTGGTATATTTCATGCCACCATTTCACCGCCAAATGCGATCAAATTAAAAAAAACGTAAAATTTTTCACAATTTTAGGTTTCTCACTGAAATCATTTACAAACAGCTTGTGCAATTATGGCACAAATGGTTGTAAATGCTTGTCTGGGATCCCCTTTGTTCAGAAATAGCAGACATATATGACTTTGGCGTTGCTTTCTGGTAATTAGAAGGCCACTAAATCCTGTTGCGCCTCACACGTGTATTATGGCTAGCAGTGAAAGGGTTAATTAGGGAGTTTGTAGTGAGCTTGCAGGGTTAATTTTAGCTTTAGTGTAGAGATCAGCCTCCCATCTGACACATCCCACCCACTGATCCCTCCCAAACAGCTCCCTTCCCCCCCCCACCCCACAATTGTCCCCGCCATCTTAAGTACTGGCAGAAAGTCTGCCAGTACTAAAATAAAAGGGTTTTAAAAAAAAAATGAATTTTTTTTTTTAGCATATTTACATATGCTACTGTGTAGGATCCCCCCCTTAGCCCCCAACCTCCCTGACCCCCCCCCCAAAACCACTCTCTAACCCTCCCCTCTGCCTTATTGGGGGCCATCTTGGGTACTGGCAGCTGTCTGCCAGTACCCAGTTTACAATAAAAAGTGCTTTTTTTTTGTTTGTTTGTTTTTTTCTGTAGTGTAGCTTCCCTCCCCCCCCCCCACCCCCCACAGACAAACCCCCACCACCTTGCCGATTGTTTTAATTTTCATTTTTTTTATATTTTTTATTTCCCCATTTTCTGCAGTGTAGCGGTTCCCACCCGCTCCCTCCCCGTGCACGCGCCCGCCCCCACCCTCCCGTGCACGCGCGCGCGCCCGTGCGCGCCCCCAGCCACCCCCGCCCACGATCCCGCCCCCCTTCACATCCACAGGGCCATCGATGGCCACCACCCGCCTCCCGGTCCGGCTCCCACCCACCAACACAGGGAGCAACCGATCTCCGGTGCAGAGAGGGCCACAGAGTGGCTCTCTCTGCACCGGATGACTTAAAAAGGTTATTGCAGGATGCCTCCATATCGAGGCATCACTGCAATAACCGGAAAGCAGCTGGAAGCGAGCAGGATCGCTTCCAGCTGCTTTCCACACTGAGGACGTGCAGGGTACGTTCTCAGGCATTAACTGCCTTTTTTCTGAGGACGTACCCTGCACGTCCTCAGTCGTTAAGGGGTTAAAGGGACAGTCAAGTCCAAAATAAACTTTCATGATTCAAATAGGGCATGTCATTTTAAACAACTTTCCAATTTACTTTTATCACCAATTTAGGTTTGTTCTCTTGGTATTCTTAGTTGAAAGCTAAACCTAGGACGCTTATATGCAAATGTAATAGATCTTGAAGGCCGCCTCTAATCTGAAAGCATTTTGACCGTTTATCACCATTAGAGGGCATTAGTTCATGTGTGTCATATAGATAATATTGAGTTCACGCACGTGAAGTTACCTAGGAGTAAGCACTGATTGGCTAAACTACAAGTCTGTCAAAAGAAATGAAATAAGGAGGCAGTTTTCAGAGGCTTAGATACAAGGTAATCACAGAGGTAAAACGATTATTATTATAACTGTGTTGGTTATGCAAAACTGGAGAATGGGTGATAAAGGGATTATCTATCTTTTTAAACAATAAAAAATTCTGGTGTTGACTGTCCCTTTAAGCGACTTTCTATTTTACTCCTATTATCTATTTTTCTTTGTTCTCTTGCTATCTTTATTTGAAAAGCAGGAATATAAAGCTTAGGAGCCAGCCAATTTTTGGTTTAGCACCTGGGTAGCGCTTATTGATTTGTGGCTAAATGTAAATACCAATAAGCATGCGCTATACATGGTGCTGAACCTAAAATGGGCCAGCTTCCAAGCTTTACTTTCTTGCTTCTTAACCCTTTAAGTGCTAAGCACTTTCCCACCTGGGTGCTAAGCTGTTCAAAGGTTTTTATTTTTTTATTTTTCCAGATCCCCAAGACTTACATTGTTGGAAAGGTTAGCCGATTACCTTTCCAACAGTGGGTCTTGGGGGTCTGTAGCTGCTTAGATGCCTGAGATACAGGCTTCTAAGCAGCATACCCCCTTTTCCTATACTTAACATTGTTAAGTTTAAATAAAGTTGTGCGGTGACGTCACCGCGCATAACGTGAAGCCCCGGCGATGCCTGTCACTATACAGGACCGATCGCCGGGATGGGAGCCCCCAGATCTCCCTCAAGGTGGAAAAGTGCTAGCGACGGCTCTGAGCCGTCGTTATCACCTGAGTGGGAAACTCTGCGACGGCTCAGAGCCATCGTTAGCACTCAAGGAGTTAAAGATACCAAGAGAACAAAGAAAAATTGATAATAGCCTCTATTTGAATCATGAAAGAAAAAATTTGAGTTTAGTATCCATTTAAGTTAAATTTTTTTGAGGGAATTGCAGAGTTTGAGTTTCAAAAAGCCATGAAGCTAGTGCTGACACCAGGTACTTTAAACTCTACTAACTGAAAATGACAGAATCCATTAGACCAGGTAAAGCACCAGGCAATCCCAGTACAATGTAGCTATTTCTCCATTTGTATTTACCTATCTAGTTTATTATGCTGAGATAGTACAGCTGACAGCGTGTTGGCGTTCTGCTACTGATCTACGTTTATTTCTGGGCACTGGGGTATAAACTAATTAGGGTTAGAAATTATTGCCGTTGATTATCAAGTGACATTTGTTTGTCTAGCGGCACTGAAATAATCTATAGTAACTAAACATACTTTAAAATGTATTAGCACTTTAAAGGGATATGAAACTCAAATTTTTCCTTTAATGATTCAGATAGAGCATGCAATTTTAAGCAACTTTTTAATTTACTACTATTAACAATTTGTCTTCGTTCTCTTGGTATGCTTTGTTGAATGAACAGCAACGCACTGCTGCTTTCAAACTGAACACATGAGTGAGCCAATGACAATCAGTATTTATATGCAGCCTCCAATCAGCCGCTAGCACCTAGGTTCTTTGCTGCTCATGAACTTTCCTAGATAAACCTTTCAGCAAAAGATAACAAGAGAAGGGAGCAAAATAAATAATAGAAGTAAATTGGAAAGTTGTTTAAAATTGTATTCTCTATCTGAATCATGAAAGAAAATTTTGGGGTTTCATGTCCCTTTAAAGGTAGATTTTAACATGCACACTATCCAGTGCTGGTATGGCAGGTGATCATGTGCACATAAAGTATGCTTGCTGGTCTGAAGGAGCAATTACTGTAAAGGTGAAGAATTACTTTGGGATGCCACTGACAATATGAACCAGATGCATAATGTAGAAGTGCTATTTTTTGCAGAGCTGTGGGTTGTGTTGTATGTCTTTAAAATGTGTACATTTATTAAATGTATAATTAAAAAGGTATTAAAGAACTATAATAGCCAACTTTAAAAATAAAATGTTATTTTCTGATAACAAAAATAAATGATGTTACTGAAAAACCAAAGGGTAATTTTGTGTAATAATATGCTTAAGTGCATTAGAGCATTTTATTACTAGATAGGTTTGTTGGTAGGGCTATAAAGTCATGTTCAGCAACTGCAGTCCAATGTGGCTCCCTGAGCAGGACAAGGCCACTTTGCCAATCAAAGTTAGAATACGTACGTATCCAGCAATCACTAGCCATATCCTGCTCAGGAAAACCACAGGAGTTGTCTACCGACCCTGTATGTTTTGCACAGTTTTTACCCACCCACTTTTTTTTAAAACATGTGGAGATGACGGTCTGAGGTCAGTAATAATATATTATAGAGGAATAACTCTGGGAGCCAAAGGGTATGAAAGGTTCCACTGCTATCACGTGACTCACTACATCTTAGCCACGTCCGGCGGCTAAGGGGTTAAGCCCCAGCCCCCGGATTGTCACGTGACTCATGTATTTGAGTACAGCACCCCTCAAGTGAAGACAGCAGCTGGTGTACAAATGGCGAGTCACGTGTTATTAGGGCTCATCTCACCTCGCACCACTTGACTTCTAATCCGGGAAGCGAATATCAGCAAAACAGCCAGCAGTACCGCTGCAATAATGTACAGCACTGGATCCATTTTTACACGTCACACCGGCTAAGCCACGCCCACACAGGGAGAAGGACGCTGAGAAAGTGCGTGGAAGCAACCAAACATAAAAGGAGGGGTGGTCAGAAACGTGTAGAATACATATGCTATCTCGGATTATGCTTGACCGCTTTTATTTTATGTCAGAGCTTGTAAGAAAAAACACTAGTCAGTATTATTTGTATAATTAATTTAGCGTTCTAGTTTAGCCCCAATCACCGAGAAGTGGAAGAATGTCCACCCATCTGTTAGTCAAAGTGGACTATTCTATTTTATTTGACGTTTACTAGAAATATTATTTTTTATACTCATTTGGTAGGGAGGATTTACGAGTTTATCACTGTGTTTGTAGTACCCGGCTACTTTGTTTTTCATTCTGATTAAACCTTCAAATGCTGACACATTGCAGAAATATACGTCATACGAGCCTATAAATAAATATATAATGTTCACTGCATTACATTTGTATTATCTTGTTATACTTAAAAAAAAAAAAAAAAAAACTAACACTATGGTATATGAATTACGGTCATTTATTTCAATTAATCTGAAATACAAATGACTATCTGCTCTGTGAAGGGACAGAAATGTTCTTTGAGTGTATTTTACTATATAAAAACAAGACTCATATTCAGGTATGATTACCTAATATGTACTCACAGGTAAAATATGGTCACAAAAATGCCAATTCTATTGGCTACAAAAGTAATACCACTAAAATAAAGGGAGATCATTGTCATTACCTTTACTAACAGAAAATCTGTGTAAAATTAAAGTGATGTAAACTTGACATGTTTTAATATCAGGTCTGGAATCTAAGCAATATTTTAGATAAAGTTTAATTGATAACTTCTAATGAAGATGCGCTATAACTTACTTTTTAACCTAGCCGTAACATTCTAATACCCGCGTTACGGCCGCCCACTTCAAAACTAATTGTTTTTTGGTGAGCTAACGGTTTGAAATTTTCTCCAATCGGCACTCTAGCCATACGACATTTTTTTTTTTAGATAGAGCACCAATTGGAGAACAGTTCAAACCGTTATCTTTTCAAAAAGCTGAAGTGGGTGGCTAGAGCGCAGGGTATTAGAATGGCACGGCTAGATTAAAAAGTAAGTTACAGCACATTATTAGAAGTGATCAATTAAAGTCCATCTAAAATATTGCTTAGATTCCGGACCTGATTTTAAAACATCACTTTAAATGCTTATTACATTTTAATTTTTTTTAAATTTGTATACAGTTAACAGTATATATATATAAAGTAATCAAGAGAGAGCACTCACCGTGTGAAAAAGTCCGAATTTATTTAGGCATGTGTAAACGTTTTCGGGGAGTGACCCCGTCCTCAGACAAGTGACAAGTGTTTTGTCACTTGTCTGAGGACGGGGTCACTCCCCGAAAACGTTGCTTGACTTTTGCACCTCTATACTGTATATGTATATATATATATATATATATATATATATATATATATATATATATAATATATATATATATATCTATATACATGTGTGTGTGTATAACTTTTTTTCCCCTTTAGTTCTTCGCCATTTGACACCCTCAGCTAAAGCTGTTTTTAGTGGTTTTTATTCATTTTTATTCATTGTATTTACACATCAGTTAAGTGCTTTCTGTACAAGGCCTACACAATTATTTTTTTTAAGTAGCTTAAAGTGATGGTAAACTTATCCTATAATGAACCAACCTAGCATTTCTCAATATTACATTTAATGAAGTCGCTAAACTTCTTTTTGAGATCACTGCTAGATTTGGCACCAAAAAATATATTACAAATTCCCTACCGTACGGCCCCCCCGACTCCTCCCAAGCCCTATTTCCTTTTTTCGGCAAGTACTGACGTCTTCAGCGGTCCCACCCGCTCTCAACGTCACAGAAAAGCGCGTTCACGAATCGGACTTAAAATGCACATGCGCTGCTTGCCAATGCTGCGTTCAATCGGCCTAAGAAGTTGTATGGGATTCCTACATGTTAGGAGGACGCATGCGCGAAACGGGAGCGCAAGTAGTTTCCCATCTTCAGAAAAATGTTATAGCGTATGCAGTTATTACTAAAGGGGCGGATGACGTAGAGTGATGGCCGCCTAACAGCCAACATTTCAATTGGTTTATATAAAAATGTGACCCAAGGAGGAAAAAAAAAAAAAATACGGGTTGAATTTGTGCAAGTCCGAAAATTGATTTATAAAGGTTAGAAATTGATTAATACTGCAATATTAAAAAATGATGAATTATACTTATATTTATTTTAGACACATAATGCTATACCGTATCGACATTACTGTAACTTTACCATCACTTTAAGTACTTTGCATAAATACCCTTATATGAAAACAAAATACTATCATGCAATTTTTTAAAAAAAGGTACATTTGTGTACCTTTTTTATAGTTTACCAAGTCATGATACATTTTACACACTAACTTTATAGTTCCATAAATAGCTTCCTTTCATTATACCTCCCAAAATTGGAGAATCCCCTGTTTTAAATGAGGGTTCACATTCTCCTCCATTAAAATAAAATTATTTGGTATTCAACTACATCAGATTCTACCTATGTTCTATTTTTTTATCTTTAAATCAAGTTGTAAGCTCATGTAACAATCCATTGATTAACCATTAAAAGTACGGATGTCAACACATGATCATCATTTGCACTCTATGTAAAGTGTGGGTGACAATTACTAAGACCAAAACTAAAAAGATAGGGATTTTAGAATTCCACTATTATATAAAAAGTAACTTTTATTTTAAACAATAAAGCTTGTATAAAAATATAAGAAGACTTCTCTTTATACCAATAAAAAACAGAACTTGTCCCTCCCCACACAAACTCTTGGCTGATAACCAGTGTTCTATCGAGAACTCCAATTCATCAAAAACTCCAATCTGACGTCACTTACGGTGAGTCCATACATCTGATTGGTTCGAGTGACAGGATTCACAACCAGTCAGATGGCCACTGTAATCGCCTATCTTCACTATCTATTTTGCCTCTGCCTGGGGGTTCAAGGGGGGCAAAGCCCCCCTTGTAAACCTCATTCCCCAAGGTTTACTTGGGGTGTATGCCACAGGATCGGCGGTGCGCCCCCCAAGACAGGCAAAACAGATAGTGAAAATAGAAAGTCACCGGAAGTGACGTCAGATTGGAGTTTTAGAGGACATTGAGTTTTCGACAGAACACCAGAACCTCTGCATAAGGTGGGGGGGGGATAAGGTCTTAGTAATTGGTATACCAAGGCTTAGAAGGGTTAACAATCAGACGTATCAGCGGTTTAAAGGACCAACCATGTCTACACTACATACTATTTATTTAATCTCAGTGCCAGTGTATTTTTCTTGTTTTTATATAAAGTGTTAATGAGAACACCCTCTGCACTTCCCACAAGTGGTTAAAATGGCCAGTTACTTAAAACATACTGGGCACTTTTTAGAAAGGGTTAAATTACTAGAATTACCATCAAACAGATATTTGCTATATACTATGGATGTAAAGAGTCTTTACACATCATCCATTAACCATGAAACAGGCATATCAATTGTTAAAAAGGCCCTTATGGCGAGTGGTAGATACACTAATACACAATGTCAGTTTATTGAAAATCTATTAAGCTTACTCTTATACTGGAATTTTTTTCTTTTCCAAGATGAATGGTTCATACAGATTAAGGGAACAGCCATGGGCTCCAATGTTGTCCCATCATACGCCAATCTCTACATGAATGAATTTGAAGAAAGAATGGTCTATATATATATATATATATATAGAGAGAGAGAGAGAGAGAGAGTATATATATATATATATATATATATATATATATATATATAACAAGAGTATTGCATTGAGCAATGATACTTTTTTTTTTTTTTTTTTGTAAAGTCTGCACAAGATTACATAAACAGCACTGGCAAGGAATAGGTTAATGTTATCCACTCTGAACATGTGTAATGGTTTTAACCAATGAAATGCACTTTTTTTTTTTTTAAATATTTTTTTTATTGAGGTTCTGGAAAAGGCATACATGAAATAAACAAAAAAACAAAACACAGTGTCATGAAATGCAAGAACAATATTGTGCAACAACACAGGACTTTTCATAGAGTGCAATGCAAAAACTTATAATACCAAGGTAATACCTTAGTTGACCACCTGCCTCCCAGGTGACAAAAGAGGCCACTCTTGGACCTCATCAATAGACATAAAACCCTAGATAGGGGGCTGTATCCAGGGGAGAGACCACTTTTGGATCTCTAAATGAGAACCTCTTTTGTATATATCTAATAAAGTCTCATGTAGAAATGCAGGGTAGTGTATTATGAAACAAAACAAAACATTTTTTGTCTAGATACAAATATAACAGGGTAGTATAATGTTAACAGTATATAAGTAGAACATAAGTAGAACTCTACCTGATAAGTGATCGGAGTACATCAGTTATATGTCAGATAGAACATGGAACCACACTGAGGCTTGGAAATTACAATCATATAGATATATTGGAAAGGTTGAGAGCTAATAGAAAATTATAAATAAAACAGATAGAACTGCCACAAAGGATGCGTCTCCAGGGCCAAGCTAAATATGAATTAAATATGTATAAAGAAGGGAGGCCCCACTAAGTCATATTAAAAATAAGGCATTCAGTCTCCTAGTTAAGACGGAATAACTACATTGCAACCAACTATCAACCATTATGTCTATAAGAGACTAGTATAAATTAAGTAAAAAATTAAAGTAGTAAGGGGATAGATATCTCGCCGCCCCGGCCGCTGGCAGCAAAACACCCCCTTAGCATGATGCACCAAACCATTAGAGGTGTGAGTAGGGATTAAAGGCTGCAATGTACGTCAGGGTATAAATGACAAGGTGACCACAGATATGCTTTCTAAGGGCAGAGAGAGAGTTGGTAACTGGAAAAGCATGTAAAATATGGGACCAGATTATAAGTTAATAAGCATTAAAAAAATCATAAGCAGTTCAGGGGACTTATATATAAATTCTAAGCAGGTGACCCTTAAGTTATTACAGGTATCAGAGAGATGTACATAGACAACTTAAAACTGCAACAGTGCCAGACAGAAAGTACAGAGCATAGTGTTTATAGGGTTTAATACCCATATGACAAGTTCCCACTCTACTGCTAAATTTGGCGCCTCTCATGGACAATAGAATCTAACAAGATATGGCAGCGCATGTTGCTAGACATTGCTAGGTCAGATTGCTTGTAAGCGGCTATATGCACAATATAAAAATACATAAAGAAGTTACAACAGTGGAAACACGAAAAAGATGTATAACATTGTGGTTACTGGGTTTAACACACGCAATATGTGGGTTCCTAGCATATTGCTGAGCTTAACTGCCTGAAGGAGACAGTAAAAACCTGAGCAACATCACCGGACAGATTCTTGTCACAGTGACTTAGGACTGCCCGAGTTGGACCTCCAGGGTCCCACACAGGCACATAGTTCAAAGAGTCTCCCAGATCGGGCAATGCGATACTTGTCAGCCATTGAAAGCGCGACAGTATATATATATTGTGTGTGTGTAGAGATCACAGAAGCTGAAACTTTACCAAATAAGTTAATTGGATATGCACAGTATTGGAAAAATGAGGTTGTGGACCCTTACCAAGCCTTTTTCAGAATACTGTGAATATCCCTTTAACTCATTTGGGAAAAGCATCAGCCTTTGTGATGTATAACAAAAAATTTATTAAATGGGTGTGTATTATATTTGTTCTTACAGTGTTTTTTTGTGTGTTTTTTTAAGATCTCTTTACTGGAATCAACACTGAGGTTGTAATAAATATATGAATAATATACAGTATGTGTGTGTGTATATATATATATATATATATATATATATATATATATATATATATATATACTAATTGCTAAGTGCCATCCTTTAGGAAACATATATTATACATCAGCCGTATAAGCGTGGAGCAGCAGCCCCTCCAAAATAAGCATATAGACCCCAGCAGTACAGTAGAGCAGGTTCCTAGGCAGACTGACACTGTGGGAACGTACAACAGAAATCAGCGAGGCTGTACATGAACCTGTCCTCATGCACACCGAGTAAGGGCAACAAACACAGCAACACCGACTCCTTAGAGACACTGCAGAAAAAATTTCACTAAAAAATTCTCATTGCAGAAAATAAAAAAAAGTTCTGCCTCTGGGTTTGTGGGTGGGACTAATGGAAATTCTACAAATAGGGACAAATGGCTGACTAAGAGGGACAGCTCAGAATTAGGGACTGACCCTCTCAAGTAGGAAGAGTAGTGAGGTCTTTGTTATTATTTGTTATTATTGCAAGTTGTGATAGGATTTAGCAGGATTGGGGAATTCCACCCTATAGTATCCTTATTGCTCTCACTTCATCACTAATAGTATTATAATGCAGATACCTGTAGCCAGTGTGTTATCACATTATATATAAAGAGGGCCAAACAAAAGATCAAACTGTATAAACTGAATAAAAATAAAAGACTAATAATTATATATTAAGATTCACTGAAGCTAATACGGCACCTAGTTAGGGCTGTCACCCACCCTAGTACATGCCCTGATTAGACATTGGGCGTACCAGGCAAATGCCCGGTGGGCCAGAGCTGTTTGCCTTAGCCCCACCCATCTGTTCCTGAGATACACATCACACATCCATTTGGAAGCTGCATTTTTTTTTCTTATCTTTTTTCTCTCTTATATTTTAGTTTTTGTACTTTTACAGTTAGTACAGTTTGCTGGTGTATAGTGAAGGGGAGGACAGCAGTGCACAGTATCTTCCCCACTATATGCAGTGGCAGTTTTAAAAACGAGTGTCTACCTGCTATGAGCACCACATGGAGCGAGCAGAATATTGGAGGGGAAGTCACTGTGTTGGATTATTACTGGCCAGATGCAGCTGCAGTGCATTTTAAACAGAACAAATATATTTACTTATTGTGAAAAACAAAATAGAAATATGTAATTGTGCAAAGTGATACAGTCTTGGAACAGATTAAAAACTAATATGTTTGTAGATTATGCATTGGTGCTTCTGCTACACTAGTGTTTCTCAACCGCGGTCCTCAAGTACCCCGAACAGGCCAGGTTTTCATTATAGCTGAACCAGTGCACAGGTGAAGTAATCAGCTGATCAGTAACATAACATATTTATAAAAATAAAAAACAAATAATAATATATTAAAATTTACTGAAGCAAATATGGCAACTGGTTAAGGCTGTCAGCCATCCTAGTATGACCAGGACTGTCATAAAATCAGAACGTAAAATTAAAGTTAAAAGTAATTTTAACTTATTTTCAATCACTATGCAGATATACTATTGTCAATGTTTAAAATGCACAATATATTGCAGAGGTAAAACTTTAATAAGCTGAACATTTTGTGTTTATGCTTATTTCAAACTGAGTACAATAAAATATTTTAGTACAAACATGTGAAGAACCACAAATGGATGGGCAAAAGGTAGCAACCCTACAACTAGTGCACCTATTGTTATGTCACCTTATAAACATTTTACCTTTTGTCCATTTGCTAAATGTCATCATTGTGACATAAGAGTCAGGGTATAAAGGCCAGAGCATAGTGAGGCAAGAAAGAGTACAGAGGAGAACAAGAAGAAGGAGAGGACAAACGCATAGAACAATAAGCAGACATCAGTCTCCCTTCTGATCTTTCCCAGCATCTCCAGGCCGCCCAAAGAGAGCAACAGAGACGCTTAAGTTCCATGAAAACGAGGAATCAGTTAAGGTGAAATCTTTCTTGTGGTGGTAGTGAAGACACTCAGCTTCTTTACAGAAGTGACCTTTAAGAAAATCCATCTGAGACTCTGCAGGAGAATAGTTCCAGGAAGACCTGCAGATGGGCACTCCCTGTTGCCAATGACTTTGTCCCACAGGAAGGCGTTGAAAGGAGAATATATTCTAGACCATTGTGCACCCTCACATGGTATGGCAATATTTATATACTCATTTTATAGGTTGAACTCAATGGACTTCTGTCTTCTTTCAACCTCATCTATTGTGTTATGAATTATAATGAGTCTTGTCATACCTGAGGACACATCACTCCATCGCCATGTATTTGATACTTCCTGCAGTTCGAGATGGGTGTAAGAGAATCAGACTTGTCCACTTTACTGTAGAATTATTCCTCGGAACAATGACTTTGTCCCACGAGAAGACATAGAAGGATAAATTATATATTCTGGACCATCGTAACCCTCACACAGTATGGCAATATTTATATACTCATTTTAAAGGTTGAACTCAATGGACTATTCTGTCTTCTTTCAACCATAACTTCCATGTTATACATAATAATGAGTCTTGTCATACTTGAGGACACAGATGAAATTAATAAGGCAACAATGTCCAGGACTTATTTGCTTTCTTTGGACCAAATGACTAAATGAAAATTAATAAATTCATTTAAAAATAAATAAATAGAGCATGACTTTAAAATCAGCTATGAGTGTTGTTTTTCATTTCTTAAACAAAATATTACTTGCAATGTACTTGTGGGTTTGTTAGAAAGAGGTTAATATATTTACAAATACATAATATATTTCTGAGGTGTAATGAGACACTAATCTTATACTTATAATATCTATGTAAGAAATATGTACCATTTCACCCACTCAGCACAGATACTAAACGATAAATCCATTTTAAAAGGGCATTAATGGGAGTGTTCCTTTTTAGAAACTTAAGTTTTATTCTGCCAGTTCTGAGCATGAGCAAATCTGACTCTGTCTATTCACTTAATACTAAATATCAACCCTGGATGTTTTATGACATCATGCTAGATAAGACTATAGCCTCCTTATAAGGCTGTGACAGTAATGGAGACTGCAAAAGTTTAAAATAAAAAATAAAAGGTAAAATCCATTTATATTGATGCATAATACATATTGCAATGATTAATATTAAGTATAAGCCACTGATTACTGCTGTTTTATTACCACAATGAAACAGACAGTTTAAAATTCTTTTAAATAGTTCTTGCTTTTGTGTTAAATTGAGACCAAAAAGCAAATTCTACAACCTGCAATTGCTGTAAATCAAATAGCTGGTTTAGGCAATTTGCAGCATTGTGAAGATATAGGTTACTGATTTTGGGCTAGAAGCAGAGAGTTATTTAGAGCTCACGTTCAAGCGCTAATACAGCTGAAAATAAACTTGCAACATGTGCAAGATAGTGTAAGTATTGTGGGAGGAGCAATGTTGAGAAGGGGTGGGATAGTGGGTGGTGAGGTGTGGGATTCTTCTGTTCAATTGGTGTTTCTGGATGTTTCATGGGTGTGCCTGGGTGGTCAAGGGGTGGCTGGATGATCCGTGGGTGTGTCTGGGTGGTCAATGGGTGTCTGGATGGTTTGTGGGTGTGTCTGGGTGGTCAATGGGTGTCTGGATGGTCCTTGGGTGTGTCTGGGTGGTCAATGGGTGTCTGGATGGTCCATGGGTGTGCCTGGGTGGCCAATGGGTGTCTGGATGGTCCGTGGGTGTGCCTGGGTGGTCAATGGGTGTCTGGATGGTCTGTGGGTGTGCCTGGGTGGTCATTGAGTGTCTGGATGGTCCATGGGTGTGTCTGGGTGGTCAATGGGTGTCTGGGTGGTTTGTGGGAGTGCCTGGGTGGTCAATGGGTGGCTGGATGATCCGTGGGTGTGTCTGGGTGGTCAATGGGTGTCTGGATGGTCCGTGGGTATATCTGGGTGGTCCGTGGGTGTGCCTGGGTGGTCAATGGGTGTCTGGATGGTCCGTGGGTGTGCCTGGGTGGTCATTGAGTGTCTGGATGGTCCATGGGTGTGTCTGGGTGGTCAATGGGTGGCTGGATGGTCCGTGGGTGTGTCTGGGTGGTCAATGGGTGTCTGGATGGTCCGTGGGTGTGTCTTGGTGGTCAATGGGTGTCTGGATGGTCCATGGGTGCCTGGGTGGTCAATGGGTGTCTGGATGGTCTGTGGGTGTTTCTGGGTGGTCAATGGGTGACTGAATGATCCGTGGGTGTGTCTGGGTTGTCAATGGGTGTCTGGATGGTCCGTGGGTGTGTCTTGGTGGTCAATGGGTGTCTGGATGGTCCATGGGTGCCTGGGTGGTCAATGGGTGTCTGGGTGGTTTGTGGGTGTGCCTGGGTGGTCAATGGGTGGCTGGATGATCCGTGGGTGTGTCTGGGTGGTCAATGGGTGTCTGGATGGTCTGTGGGTATATCTGGGTGGTCCGTGGACATGCCTGGGTGGTCAATGGGTGTCTGGATGGTCCGTGGGTGTGCCTGGGTGGTCATTGAGTGTCTGGATGGTCCATGGGTGTGTCTGGGTGGTCAATGGGTTTCTGGATGGTCCGTGGGTGTGTCTGGGTGGTCAATGGGTGTCTGGGTGGTCCGTGGGTGTGTCTTGGTGGTCAATGGGTGTCTGGATGGTCCATGGGTGCCTGGGTGGTCAATGGGTGTCTGGATGGTCTGTGGGTGTTTCTGGGTGGTCAATGGGTGACTGAATGATCCATGGGTGTGTCTGGGTGGTCAATGGTAGTCTGGATGGTCCGTGGGTGTGTCTGGATGGTCAATGGGTGTCTGGATGTTCCGTGGGTGTGTCTGGGTGGTCAATGGGTGTCTGGATGATCTGTGGGTGTGTCTGGGTGTTCAATGGGTGTCTGGATGATCCGTGTGTTGGACTATTACTGGCCAGATGCAGCTGTGGTGCATTTAAAACAGAAGAAATATATTTACTTATTGTATTGTAACATTCAAAATTTAAAACAATCTTTTTTTTACATTCTTCTGTTCGAATCAAATTTTTAATATTTATCAAACATTCTAACATTCTAATTTCGAATATTGTCACTTGAATTTTAAATAAAATTCAGTAATATTCTTTTTTCAAACTATTCCAATACCTCTCCCTCCATCTTATATACCTTCCCTACAAAAAATTATTAATGGTTATATCTGGGATAGAAAGCATCCCCGAATTAATAAAACATTAATGTGCCTTCCCAAAACATCAGGGGGACTGGGTGTTCCAGACTTGGAAAAGTATAGACAGGCGATATTCCTTCAAAGAATAGTAGATTGGCACACTAATTATAAGGACAAGATATGGGTTAAGATTGAACATCAAATAGGCTGCCATCATCATTTAGGCTCTTTGTGTTGGCTAGAGTACTCTGAAAGAATGACAAAGTTAATAGATAACTATATAATTATAGAAACTTTTAAAATGTGGGATAGATTGATGGTTGTGTACCCATTACTTTCATCCAAACCCTCACCTCTAACACCGCTCCTAGGAAACCCAGAGTTCCTTCCGGGTCTAGAAATGGGTAAACTAAACCCTCTAGATAGGCAAAGTAATCTACCTTTTTATATCCTTACTGAAGCTGGGTCAATGCACCCTAGGTCGAAGCTCATAGAAAACAATCTACATGTTTTTCGTAACTGGTACTTCTACTTGTAAGCTCATTCATTTCTCCAATGTCACAAAGGGAAAAATAACTTGATACGCTCTCCAACAAATTTTGAAAAATTATGCATCTCAAAATCCCCTATTAGACATACCTTATCCATAATATACAATATGCTACAACAGGTCCCGATAGGTACAGAATATCAATATATGAAACGGTGGGAAAAAGAACTTAAAATTAATGTACCCCCTGGAGATTTACGTAAAATATTTAAAAGAACAATGAAAGCTTCTACATCAACTAAGATTTTAGAAATTAATTTCAAGATTCTACATCGCTGGTATTATACCCCTGCACGTCTAAAGACCTTATACCCACAAAGATCTGACCTATGCTGGTGTTGCAAAAAAGAGGTAGGGAACATGGGACATATTTGGTGGAGTTGCAGCAAAATCACCCTCTTCTGGGGAGATGTGGTAACCCAAACAGAAAAGATATTGGGAACAAATATTCCATTGGACCCTTTACTGTGGCTCTTAAATAAACCTCCCAAAAAATTACCTGCAACATACCTAGCCTTATTTCAAGTCATATCTAACAGTGCTAAAGTATTAATTGCACAACATTGGAAGCAAGACCAAATCCCCACTATAGCTCTATGGGTAGACACTATACATAAGACCTTGCAATTGGAGGAATACCATTATATGAAAATAATGAAACAAGATTTTTTTCATGAGATGCTTTTTATTTGGAAAGAATACATACATAGCAAGTATACTATATGATGTAAGACATAGGATACCAATCTTGGATGAAAATGTGAACAAGCTATTTTATACAGGCTCTGTGCTTTAACGAATAGTCATAAACCTTTTCTATCTATATTTCTTTTCCTCTTCTTTCTCTATTCAAAAAAAAAAAAAAAAAAAGGGAGGTTAAAGTAATCATTTATGGTCATGTCAACATTAATTATTATAATATGTAATACCGCCTATATATATGATGTGATGTAACATGTCCATACTCTGTAAATGTACCAATGTTATGTGTTACCTCAATAAAAAAATAAAAAAAATTCAGTAGTATTCTATATATTGCTAGAATACTACTATTGCTGGGTGGTGGTCAATGGGTGGCTCAATGGTCCATGGGTGTGTCTGGGTGGTCAATGGGTTTCTGGATGGTCCATGGGTGTGTCTGGGTGGTCAATGGGTGTCTGGATGGTTGTACTGTGGGTGTGTCTGGGTGGTCAATGGGTGTCTGGATGGTCCATGGGTGTGCCTGGGTGGTCAATGGGTGTCTGGATGGTCCGTGGGTGTGCCTGGGTGGTCAATGGGTGTCTGGATGGTCCGTGGGTGTGCCTGGGTGGTCATTGGGTGTCTGGATGGTCCGTAGGTGTGTCTGGGTGGTCAATGGGTGTCTGGATGGCCCATGGGTGTGTATGGGTGGTCATTGGGTGTCTGGATGGTCTGTGGGTGTGTCTGGGTGGTCAATGGGTGGTGAGGTGTGGGATTCTTCTGGTCAATGGGTGTGTCTGGATGATCCGTGGGTGTGTCTGGGTGGTCAATGGGTGTCTGGATGGTCCATGGGTGTGCCTGGGTGTTCAATGGGTGTCTGGATGGTCCGTGGGTGTGCCTGGGTGGTCAATGGGTGTCTGGATGGTCCGTGGGTGTGCCTGGGTGGTTATTGAGTGTCTGGATGGTCCATGGGTGTGTCTGGGTGGTCAATGGGTGTCTGGATGGTCCGTGGGTGTGTGTGGGTGGTCAATGGGTATCTCGATGGTCCGTGGGTGTGTCTGGGTGGTCAATGCGTGTCTGGATGGTCAATGGGTGCCTGGGTGGTCAATGGGTGTCTGGATGGTCTGTGGGTGTGTCTGGGTGGTCAGTGGGTGCCTGGATGATCCGTGGGTGTGTCTGGGTGGTCAATGGGTGACTGAATGATCTGTGGGTGTGTCTGGGTGGTCAGTGGGTGTCTGGATGGTCCGTGGGTGTGTCTGGATGGTCAGTGGGTGTCTGGATGTTCCGTGGGTGTGTCTGGGTGGTAAATGGGTGTCTGGATGATCTGTGGGTGTGTCTGGGTGGTCAGTGGGTGTCTGGATGATCCGTGGGTGTGTCTGGGTGTTCAATGAGTGTCTGGATGATCCGTGTGTTGGACTACTACTGACCAGATGCAGCTGTAGTGCATTTAAAACAGAAGAAATATATGTACTTATTGTAAACAATTTTGGAATAGATTAAAAACGAATATGTTTGTAGATTATGCATTGGTGCTTCCTATACACCAGTGTTTCTCAACCGCGGTACTCAAGTACCCCCAACAGGCCAGATTTTCATTTTATTTTAATTTTAGCTGAACCAGTGCACATGTTAAGTAATCAGCTGATCAGTAACACCATGGTTACTAACCTGCTCTCACCCATAAATTGATTATTTCACCTGTGTACTGGTTCAGCTATAATGAAAACCTGACCTGTTGGGGGTTCTTAAGGACCGCCGTTGAGAAACAATGCTCTACACTTTTCAGCACACTCCTGTGCTGGATCACCAAGTAGCCCCTCCCCTTTCCCTCTGACAGCATTTGGGGAAGGAAAGGGTCCGCAGTGCATAGTATGTCTGTGTGCTGACTCTGAGGCACACAAGTCAGTGAGGAGTGGGGGTAAGGAACAAGCCTGTGGAGCACAGCTAGGTTAGTAGTATAATGCCGGGGTGACTTTCTCTTCCTCATTATCACTAGGGAGGGGTAAATATTACACAACATTCGAAATTTAAAACAATCTGTTTTTTACATTCTTCTGTTCGAATCAAATTTTGAATGTTTATCAAACATTCTAACATTCTAATTTCGAATATTGTTACTTGAATTTTAAATAAAATTCGGTAATATTCTTTGAATATTCGGATTTTATGTTTATTTTTGAATATAAAATCTAATTTTAAAAAGCTAATTTGAAATAATGCAAATCCATTTTGAATGTTCATAATATATCAAATATACATATTCGAAATTCAAATGGGTAAATTTAAACTATTATGAACATAAGAATTTGAAAGCAACATTCGAGTTCGAAAATAAAATTTTTAAATAAAAAATATAATTTGATTTTCAAATTTTAAAGATCGATATTCGATTGTGTAAAACAAATATCCAAATAAATATTCGTTCTACCATTTGAATTGCGATTTAGCCACATTTGCCAATTCCTAAATATTATCTATTCTCCCAGTGAGTTCAACTCTATCCTCTCCCCACTGCCTCTAGTGTCACTAAATCTCTGATTAGTAGAGATTACTTCTCCTAGTGCAGAAGATAGGAAACAATGCTGAAAGAAACATAGGGCCAGATTACAAATTGTGCGTTACAGCTTTAGCGCCTAAAAAATGGCCTTTGCATGCAGTATAGTTAGCTCACCGGCATTACAAGTCGCGCGTTACAGCTTTAACGCGATCGTTATGACCTATACCACAACGATCCATACAGCAATCAAAGACCAGTAGTTATGGATTTTGTGAAACAAATATGTTACAAAGTACACTAACAACCATAAAATACCTATTAACCCCTAAACCACCATCACCCCACATTGCAAATACTAAAATAAACCTATTAACCTGTAATCTGCCGCTCACCCACATCGAGACTACCTAAATTACAGTATTAACCCCTAATCCGCAATCCCCCCGCATCGTTAACACAAAATAAATCAATTATCGCTAAACCGCCGACTCCCCACATCCCGACTCCCTAAATAAACCTATTAATCCCTAAGCTGCTGCCCCCCACATTGCGACAAATTAAATTGAACTATTAACTACTAAACCTAACACCCCCTAACTTTAAATTAAAGTTACAATATAACTACCTTAAAATAAATAAAAAAACTTACCTGTGAAATAAAAAAAAACTAAGCTTAAACTATAAATAAACCTAACATAACTATTTAAAAAAAATAAAAGATACCAAAAATAAAAAACCTAAATTACAAAATTAAAAAATCCTAACACTAGGAAATAAAATAAAACATTACACAAAATAACAATCTCTAAAATCATGAAAAATAACAAAAGCTAAGATTACAAAAAAATAATAAACGAAATTATCCAAAATAAAAAAATTAAACCTAATCTAATACCCCTATAAAAACAAAAAAGCCACCCCAAAATAAAAACACCCCTAATCTAAGAATAAACTACCAATAGCCCTTAAAAGGGCCTTTTACAGTTCATTGCCCTAAGTTTAACAGCTATTTTACTTAAAAAAAAATACTAAGTCCCCCCCAAACAGTAGAACCCCCCACTCACCCAACCCCCCAAAATAAAAAAGACCTAACTCTAAAAAAAATAACCTACCCATTGCCCCTAAATGGTCATTTGTATGGGCATTGCCCTTAAAAGGGCCATCAGCTTTTAAGTGCCCATTAAAAATAAATAAAAAGCCAATAGGATTTAAGCAGCTAATAGTTTTATTTAGGGAGATGGCGCTAGAGGTTAATAGCTTTATTTAGTGTTAGTGATGCGGAAGGACGTCGGATTAGGGGTTAATGCTTTAAATTAGGTAGTAGCAATGTAGGTGGGCAGCGGATTAGAGGTTAATCAGTTTATTTAGCGTTGGTGATGTGAGGGGACAGAGGTTTAGGGGTTATTAGACTAGGGGCTTATGTTAGGGTTTTTAAACAACTTTCTTTTCTTCATAGACTTCAATGGGGAATGCGTTAATGCGATTGCCATTTCTCAATCGCAGGTGTTTTTTCCTACATTTTTTGTCCATTGATCGCTATGGAGGAAAACGTGCACGAGCACGCAAGGTCGGAACTTTGTTACTGTGCACCATATCGCACAACAAAATAAAGTTTTAGGGTGACTTGTAATACCGGCGGTATAGAAATTGTGTAACAGACCCATTTTGTGCGGCTACACCGCACAACTTGTAATTTAGGCCATAGTAAACTGCAGTTTAAGAGACAAATCAATAACTGATATCAAAACTTCTGTGTGTGGGGGGAACTTCCGGGACGCGGCCATGACCAGTCGCACTTCTGCAAGCTGCTCCAGCTTTCCAGTGTAATCTGCATGATATCCATTTTCTGACTAAACATCTATGATGAAAATTAACAGAATTGAAATATTCTAAAGAAAGCCTATCTCATGAGCCCAAATTCACAGAGATCGCTGTTAGCTTCAGAGCCTGGAGCTAAGCTTGAAGCTGGAGCCTTCAATACCAGCCACGTGAGATACGCCCCCTGGCAGAGCGCTTTTCCGGCCTCTGTCGTTACTTCATCACTGTGTGTGCATAAACCGCTGGACACTTCTAAATACCTTAGGAAACTGTGGGAATGGAAGACGATATCCTTTGGGTGCTTCAGAAGCTGCTGGCTTACCATCACACCGTGTTTGAAGAGACCTTGCGGGCCACATTCGGCTCCCCCGGACCAAACGATAGCTGTGGATTGCCACCCGTGTGCATCTATAATGTGGTTGATGTGGAATCTTATCGGACATCTCCTTCTTGTGTGGACACAGAGGGAAGCTTGGATACATGCGGCGGGGCCCTAAGCGTAAAGGCGGTATCTCCAGTGTACCCGGCTAAAGACAAAGAGGCAGAACTCTTCCGTTTCCCAAACGAGCCATATGTTATTGTACCTACCACAAATACAGCTGATCTCAAAGCAGATGCCACACTGCTCGCAAACACAGGAAACAAGATCCCACAGCATTGGACTCAAAAACCGCTTAGCGTCTCACCGCCTTATTTAAAAAAACACTAGAAGAAAACAACCCAGCATGGTAGCCAATGACCAGCGGAAAGACTATAGCACCTTCGCAATACCCCTTGTCATAGAAGCCTCTGCCGTTAACTCTACTGAGAGTTAAGATCTACATGACCAGTCTTCTAGTCCTAGAAAGTCTGTGATGCGACCAGGCCCACTAATACTGCTCAAGCACAACTCCCACGATATTCCAGGCAACATTCTATGGGACCTTATCGCAGAGACACATTTCCTCCTTGACCTGCAAAATTATAGGAGAGCATCCAACAGGAGTGGGGTAAGCTTGATCAGAGAACCAAATAGAGAATACCCCTTAAATGACACTCTCCTATCTCTAAGTCTGCAGAGACTCTGATTATACCTATCGATGAAAGCCATAACAAACAATATCAGGGGGCTTTATGGACTTATGTTGTTTTTTCCATATACCTCAGTTGGTGATGAAGGTTAGTTTAAGACACTGGGGACGATTTATCATGGCCTGAATGGGGCCAAATACCCCTGTTTCCTAGCTGTTCTCCACAGGAAAATTGCTAATAGGAGTAAATTAGAAAGTTGCTTAAAATTACATGCTCTATCTGAATCGTGAAACAAAAAAATTGGGTTTAGTATCCTTTTTTTTTTTTTTTTTGTTGAATAGTTTTTATTGAGGATCGGTTCAAGGCTTACAAATATTAAACGTCAACACATATTAAACAGTACAGTAATAAATGGTTACATGACTTCCATCTGTTACATATCAGGATACATAGATATATATATATATATAACATGAATTTATGACCTTTACATTCTTTGTATGAGAAAATATTTGCCATGCAATCTGTATACCAGCTCCATGTTATATGAGGCCGCTCTTGGACCCCTAAACAATATACATAATACGTCGTTATCGTTGGTAACCTGAGACGAAAGGAGACCACTCATGGATCTCAGATGGAGAACCTTGTTTTATAGTTATAGAATAGATAACAATATATAACAAACATTATATCACATGAGATTATATATAAGACCAACAATATACATAACATCATTATATGTAATAAGGGATATAAAACATTACCTACCCATACCAGTGAAGATCACGAAGGCACCTACAGGGTATATTTAGAAAACCTCGCCATATATAACATAACCTGCGATAATTATGGACACTGACCAATGAAAAGGTAGGGGCTAAGACAATACAACTTACAGATTTTAAGTTCTAAAAAAATAGATTTAATGATTCACAAGCCATTTTATCAGCATATAAATAATCTTTTGCAAATATAGAATGTGAGATTAGTTATTTGTATGTTATTTAACACTGTAATGGAGCAACTTGTAGTACTTTTTGTTACCAAGTATGAGGGAGTGCTGTTATTAGTAAAATTTTATAAAAGAAATACCGTGTAGAACCAGGGCTCTTTAATTGCAACCAGTAACCAGCAAATGGCATGGAACTAAGCACTAGAGGGAGTTTATATGAATTTAATCTGAGCAGCCATATGGCAGGGGATTAAATAATAAGGGTTATTTGTATGAGATGAGAATTATTATGTAGACAAATCTCAAAGCTAACTTGACTGCCACAATGCCCCGCACTAGACCACCATGCCGCCTCGGCCGCAGACCACATGATGGGCAGCACAGAGCGAGCCGCTGCGAATATATAAAGTACTGAATTTTATGTCATGAGGAGTGTTCGTTAAATTTCATAAAAGGCAAGACTATGTAGGATATATGTGTGAGTTGCCATCCACTTCAAAAATCTTACAGACTATTTTATTGCAGCCATGGATCTTCCTATTGAAATGAATCAACTAATTGACATTAACTGAACACTTGTTGCTAACAATATAACCAGCCCCTTATATTTTGCATATACATTATTTGAGTACCTCTTATCACTTACAGATATCTCTTGTCGATACAACTATAAGATGTCATATTGAAGTAAACTATGGGTGATCAGTAGATCAAAAAAAAAAAAAAAAATCTTAGCTGTCAAAGAGAAAAAAGAAAACAAATGAAAGAAAATAAAACACAAACATGTTATACAACCACTTAATTGAACATGACCCAACAATAATTTCAGGAGCACTTGTAGACACAGATAGGCATAGTAGGAAAGTTAACACATTCATGCCCGACTAAGTTTTAAACTACGAGACATGGGAGATATGTAGTTGTACAGCGGGCTTAACATATGAACCCATATAGAAAAGGTTAACCTAGGGTGTAATGGCAATATCTTTATCTATAGTGATATACCCTAATGGGCTTGTAAATAGTACATACAAATGATAGTATATTAACTCCCATCTCTTAGAGAGGGATACTGCAAATTAGTATCAATGGAGCCCCTTGGAGGAATCTGCAAAACAGGTAAGTCTGAAAGATTAACTGTACAGTGTCCTCCAGTAAGCAGATACAGATGGCTACTTAACTTTATCCCACTCCAGTTCTAATAGATGTGCGTGGGCCAGCATGTGCGTGGTCGCCAGAAATGGGTCCAAAACAAGACAGGGATGAAAGTAATTCCGTGGTGTATGTCCCTCCAAACAGTTGCAAAAGCTGTACAGGCAATCCGACACAGCCTACTCCCTCTCCACCTAGAAGGGCTTGCAGCTGAAGTATACATATAGATGAACCTTGCAAGGCGTCCCCGTGTGTGTCCATTGCAATCTGTGGGGCATAGAATAGTTTTACTGCATCTTGATTAGGTTGTAGTATCTGCTCTATTGGTCTGTCCGCCATGATGATGAGGCCTAAATATTTTTGAAAGGCTATTTTACCGGCGTCACTCATCACATATGTCAAGTCCGCATCCTCACATTGAGCCATAGGAGCTTCGCCACTCAAATATGTACCTTCAGTGAGCGCAACTTCTTCTCCTTTGTCAGGCTGATCACTGTTTGCGGTATATCTAAAAGCCATGATTAGCGATCGCTCCAGCCTAGCAAAATGTTCCTCAAGGATCGGAAGCAGTTCATCTTCCCACATGGCCGCCATCTATATAATCCCTGTAAAAGAGCGACTCACCGCAAGTCGCATATAGCAAGTAGTAGCTGTAGTGAATGGTGCTAAATATGTGCTAATATCATGGGTAGGTAAACTTTGAAAGAGTATCAGAACAATCTAATCTTGACTGTATTAACCCGTGGTCAGGCGGGGGGGAGCTGAGATCCGTTGTTAGTCTGCCGCCAAGGGCCTCAGCAGTCTAGTCCAGGAGACAGCAGTCATAGAAACATCAAACGTAGTGTCGACGAGATCCTAAGATCCCACAGCTTAAATGTACAATATTTTTATAGCCAGATGGTCTGGTGTTGCATAGACAATCGGCAGATTATCTATCTCATGCCAGGAGCTCCTGAAAGTGCGACCGTTCATGGTCGCCGCCTAGACACGCCCCGGGTTTAGTATCTTTTTTAAGGTAAGTATTGTAGAAACAGGTAAACTTTTCACCGGTAGCTTTGAAAAAAAGGAAATTTATGCTTACCTGATAAATGTATTTTTTTTACGATATGATGAGTCCACGGATTTCATCCTTACTTATGGGATTACGCCTCCTGGTCAGCAGGAGGAGGCAAAAGGCACCACAGCAGAGCTGTATATAAAGCTCCTCCCTTCCCTCCCACTCCAGTCATTCGACCGAAGTTAGGAAGAGAAAGGAAAAGCCAAGGTGCAGAGATGAATGAAGTTTAACAAAAATAAATAAATACCTGTCTTAGAAATGAAAGGGTGGGCCGTGGACTCGTCATATCGTAAAAGAAATACATTTATCAGGTAAGTAGGGATGCACCGAAATTTCGGCCGAAAATGGCATTTTTGGTTATTTCGTTTTTCGTTTTTTTTGCCTTTTATTTTCGGTAAAATTATTGTGTAGCATATTTCAAATTTGATGCCAGCCTAGAGCTGCTGTTTGAGTTCATTACTTGACTTACTGTTTTGCATATAATAATACTTTTCTAGCACTATACTTTATTTTGATAATTGGTAAAAACAAAACAACAAAAAAATGGTTAAATCTGATTCTGTTACACAGAACTAAATAAAGAATAATACTAGCGATGCACCAAAATTTGGTCCGCTGAAAATGTTAAACTCCAATTTCGGCCCAAAGAGGACCAAAATGGCTAAAATATACTGCCCTCCCCTGTTCTATTGAGTTACATGCCTATCCTTAGCATAAGGTGAGCAGCAAAGAACTGGCATTATACACAGAGCACACACATAAGTACCATGACATGATGATATTTAAAAACCAGCAGTGCCCTTTTTTTTTTTTTTTAAGAAGGAAACCAAAGTTCAGAATACAGTATTCAAAGGAGGATAAGTAACATGTTTATAAACACTTGATATTATCAGCCACAGCCCTAAGCACACACAGTGAATATGTATAAGCCTTATATACAGTGCTCATACATCAGCCTCTTGTGCGTAGACATTCTATTCGCCTGAGGCAAATGTGCGTGCACACTATATATGCATAAGCCCCAAGCTGGCACACAGTTGGTACAAATTAGCACCCACCAGACAGTGTATATGAAAAAGCACAGTAACTTTCTACAACCACCTTGCATGTAAGGTCGTAGCTAAGTCCGGTGGTCCTGGTGATATACAGACTCCATTTGGGGCTCCGGACATATAATCTGATGGGTCAGTGTGAGACCCGAACCAGGAACTAGGCGGAGATAAGATGGGACGATCAGGTGCAGCCACTTTCATCGCACAGATAACTACACCCAAAAACAAAACGCATGTTCACCTCGTATTGGTGTCTGGCTATAACCACGCTCTCCCTTGTAGAGCTTCACCAGTTTCACTGCAGATCATACCCTACGGTACAAGTGACCACGCCCATTTGTTGGAGCTTTCCCACCTACAAGCTCTCTTAGCTACACACACACACACACACACACACTGTAGTTAAAAAAGAAAAAAAAAACAATTTCAGTTTCATTTCGGTTTTCGGCCAGGGGCATCCTGAATTTTCGGTATTGGTTTCGGTCCATAATTTTCATTTCGGTGCATCCCTAATGAGAACCAATTGTTCAAGATGCACGGATTGGTGTGGTGGCGCTACATTGATGATGTGTTTGGCGTGTGGTGGGGCAGCATTGGAGCCCTTGAAGAATTTACCCAGAAGTTGAATACAATGGTAAGGGGACTTCAATTCACACTAACATATAGCGAGGAAACTATTACTTTCCTTGATACAAGGGTCACTAAAGGTAATAATAAGCTGAACATAGATATTTATTCTAAGGAAACCTAAAGGGTAAATCAATTCGTTACCCAAAAGTCAACTTTTGAGGGTCCAGAGAATAGTTAGTGAACAGGAGGTTAAAGAAAAAAGACTCCTAGAAATGACTAATAAGTTTATCCAAAGGGGGTATCCACCACAATTGATAAATACAAACATTGATGAAGTTCATAATCCAGTTCAAAGAAAAGAAAGGACAAATAAAAAGTATAGACTTGTATTTGTATCACAGCACAATCCATACAGTAATGTAATTTCCAAAGCTATAAGAAAACATTGGTATATTCTTAGAGATTGTAATCAACAAATTGAGTATTTTAAGGAACCACCTTTAATGGCCTACAGAACGGTAAAACATTTACTTGACCATCTAGTAAGAAGTGATGTAGGGACAGAACGCAGGGACACACAAACCTATATTGGAAGCAAAATAAATGGAAGTTACCCTTGTTTGGGTTGTGTCAGTTGCAACTCAATTATAAAAGGTCCAAATTTTTACCATCCCCATAATGGAGGACGCTATAATATCAAGGGGTTTCATACCTGTGACAGTAATTTTGTAGTGTATCTTATCAAGTGTCCTTGTTCTATGTATTATTTGGGTGAGACCACACAAAAGGTAAAAGATAGACTGAGCCAACACCGCTCTAATATCAGGAAAAAGAACTTAGAGGCACTTCTTTCAAAACACTTTCTAGAATATGGTCACAATATAAGTCAGCTAAGGTGGCAAATAATACAACAAATTCCAATTCCCCGAAATGGTATGAATAGGGAAATTTTTTTGAAGCAACAGGAAATTAAATGGATCTATAAATTAGAGACCCTCATTCCCAAAGGATTAAACATGGATTTTGACTTAAACTGTTTCTTCTAAATATATGTAAAATACAAGCATTAAATGAATCCTTAGCCACAGTAAGGGTATAATATAGGACATCTTAAATAATAATCAACAAGACACATAGAGGGGTAGTTATCAAGCCGTCTACTTTACCTGCCTTCGCCGGTTCAATACGTCCGCCTAAGCTCGCCTACCATCGCCGCCACGGACCTGCAAAATTTCGCCTAAGTTATCAAAAAAGCTGTCAAAAAGCCGCGCACCAAGTACGGGGCGATGAGCAGTGGACTTTGAGAGTTATCACTCATCCGATCCCGCTGCTCTTCGGCTTTTTGACAGCTTTATTGCTAGCCTGTCACTAAGCACCCATACTAAACTACACTGTTCTACCCCCTATACCAGCGCCCCCGGAGCCCCCCGCAACTAAATAAAATTATTAACCCCTAAACCGCCGCTCCTAGACCCCGCCGCAACTCTTATAAATGTATTAACCCCTAAACCGCCGCTCCCGGATACTGCCGCCACCTACATTATACCTAGTAACCCCTATCCTGCCCCCCCCTATACCGCCGCCCTCTATAATAATGTTATTAACCCCTATCCTGCTGATCCCGGACCTCGCCGCAACTAAATAAATAGTTTAACCCCTAAACCGCCGCTCCCGGACCCCGTCGCAACCTATATTAAACTTATTAACCCCTATCCTGCCCCCCCTACACCGTCGCCACCTATAATAAAATTATTAACCCCTATCCTGCTCCCCCTACACCGCCGCAACTCTAATAAAATTATTAACCCCTAATCCGAAGTCTAACACTAACCCTAACACCCCCTAACTTAAATATTAATTAAATAAATCTAAATAATATTTCTCTTATTAACTAAGTTAATCCTATTTAAAACTAAATACTTACCTGTAAAATAAACCCTAAGATAGCTACAATATAATTAATAATTACATTGTAGCTATTTTAGGATTTATATTTATTTTACAGGTAACTTTGTATTTCTTTTAGCTAGTTAGAATAGTTATTAAATAGTTATTAACTATTTAATAACTACCTAGCTAAAAGAAATACAAAAGTACCTGTAAAATAAATCCTAACATAAGTTACAATTAAATCTAACACTACACTATCATTAAATTAATTAAATAAATTACCTACAAATAACTACAATTAATACAATTACATAAACTAACTAAAGTACAAAAAAGAAAAAAAGCTAAGTTACAAAAAATAAAAAAAATAAGTTACAAACATTTAAAAAATATTACAACAAAAAGTAGAATTTTGTGACGTAAACTTCGATCCGCCGGACACAGATCGATTCTTACGTCACTTCAGATGTTCCGCACACAAGTGCGGCACAATCTGACTACTTTTGCTAGTTATCAAAAAACTAGCAGGTACGCTCGGCACTTTTACGGCCCAGCGTACCTGGTTTTCAAACCCCCACCCTGGAGGCGGCGGATCCCATAGGAATCAATGGGAGTCTGACCATAGCGAAAGTACAAGTTCGCTGCTGACAGACATCCCATTGATTCCTATGGGAGCTGTCTACACCTAACACCCTAACATGTACCCCGAGTCTAAACACCTCTAATCTGTCCCCCCTACACCGCCGCAACTAAATAAATTTATTACCCCCTAAACCGCCGCTCCCGGAGCCCACCGACACTATAATAAATATGTTAACCCCTAAACCGCCGCTCCCGGAGCACACCGCAAGCTACTCTATACATATTAACCCCTAAACCGCCGCTCCCGGAGCACACTGCAAGCTACTCTATACATATTAACCCCTAAACCGCCACTCCCGGAGCCCACCGCAAGCTACTCTATACATAATAACCCCTAAACCGCCGCTCCCGGAGCCCACCGCCACCTACATTATACCTAGTAACCCCTATCCTGCCCCCCCTATACCGCCGCCCTCTATAATAAATTTATTAACCCCTATCCTGCCGATCCCGCACCTCGCCGCAACTAAATAAATAGTTTAACCCCTAAACCGCCGCTCCCGGACCCCCGCAACCTATATTAAATTTATTAACCCCTATCCTGCCCCCCCTACACCGTCGCCACCTATAATAAATTTATTAACCAGATGTAGTAGACCGAGCGCTAGTAATACGATGCCTTAAGCTCACTGGCAAGAGCCCCCTAGTAGGCTTGGTAAAAAGACTAACTAAACTGAGTGAGTGAGCGCTTACAGCTTAAAAGGCTAAGTAGTCTGTGGGGTGGGATGAGTAAAAAGCAGTTTAATACAAGCAATAAAACAATATAAATAATACAGTGATTCAGTTAAAACAATTTAAAAAATACATGGATCCATGGGGAACATATAGAAACAAACATAAAATACAATGTGCGTTCAGAACGGCGTAAAATAGTGGATGATCACAAATCCATCAACTATCGTTGAATGGGCGCTGATCACATAAGTAAAATTATTAAATATAGACAGGTGATGCAACGTGTATATAATTGTACGTGGAAAATTACACAAATGGTGTGGAAAAAATGTGAAAAATAAATGGATGTCCAAAATTAGTGTCCAAACAAAGTAAGTTCCAAATTAAATATATCCAGTGTGGGTAATAAGCGTATGGTGCCAAAAAACAGTTCCTTAGAAGCAAAATTTGTGATGAAATGTAGAAAAAATGTTTAAAAACAAATCGTGAAGAACACAAATTGAGAAACCATGATTCA
The DNA here is from genome assembly GCF_027579735.1 of Bombina bombina. Lineage (NCBI taxonomy): Eukaryota > Metazoa > Chordata > Amphibia > Anura > Bombinatoridae > Bombina > Bombina bombina. Next base: position 1,384,047,878 of record NC_069500.1, read on the forward strand.
AAGATGAGAGATATAAAAACAAGATCCAAAAAAATGTCTTCAAAACCTGTGGAAAAAAGGAGAAATAATAGTGCAATAACGTTTTCACAATCCAAATGATGATTAGAAATGAGCTCACCAGTATGTCAACGCGTTTCGGCCTTCCTGGCCTTTATCAAGACTATCTTGATAAAGGCCAGGAAGGCCGAAACGCGTTGACATACTGGTGAGCTCATTTCTAACAATCATTTGGATTGTGAAAACGTTATTGCACTATTATTTCTCCTTTTTTCCACAGGTTTTGAAGACATTTTTTTGGATCTTGTTTTTATATCTCTCATCTTTGAATCATGGTTTCTCAATTTGTGTTCTTCACGATTTGTTTTTAAAATTTTTTTCTACATTTCATCACAAATTTTGCTTCTAAGGAACTGTTTTTTGGCACCATACGCTTATTACCCACACTGGATATATTTAATTTGGAACTTACTTTGTTTGGACACTAATTTTGGACATCCATTTATTTTTCACATTTTTTTCCACACCATTTGTGTAATTTTCCACGTACAATTATATACACGTTGCATCACCTGTCTATATTTAATAATTTTACTTATGTGATCAGCGCCCATTCAACGATAGTTGATGGATTTGTGATCATCCACTATTTTACGCCGTTCTGAACGCACATTGTATTTTATGTTTGTTTCTATATGTTCCCCATGGATCCATGTATTTTTTAAATTGTTTTAACTGAATCACTGTATTATTTATATTGTTTTATTGCTTGTATTAAACTGCTTTTTACTCATCCCACCCCACAGACTACTTAGCCTTTTAAGCTGTAAGCGCTCACTCACTCAGTTTAGTTAATAAATTTATTAACCCCTATCCTGCCCCCCCTACACCGTCGCCACCTATAATAAATTTATTAACCCCTATCCTGCCCCCCACTACACCGTCGCCACCTATAATAAATTTATTAACCCCTATCCTGCCCCCCCACTACACCGTCGCCACCTATAATAAATTTATTAACCCCTATCCTGCCCCCCACTACACCGCCGCCACTGTAATAAAATTATTAACCCCTAAACCTAAGTCTAACACTAACCCTAACACCCCCCTAACTTAAATATTAATTAAATAAATCTAAATAATATTTCTATTATGAACTAAATGAATCCTATTTAAAACTAAATACTTACCTTTAAAATAAACCCTAATATAGCTACAATATAAATAATAATTATATTCTAGCTATCTTAGGATTTATTTTTATTTTACAGGTACCTTTCAATTTATTTTAACTAGGTACAATAGCTATTAAATAGTTATTAACTATTTAATAGCTTACCTAGCTAAAATAAAGAGAAATTTACCTGTAAAATAAATCCTAACCTAAGTTACAATTACACCTAACACTACACTATACTTTAATAAATTATTCCTATTTAAAATAAATACTTACCTGTAAAATAAACCCTAAGATAGCTACAATATAATTAATAATTACATTGTAGCTATCTTAGGATTTATATTTATTTTACAGGTAACTTGGTATTTATTTTAGCTAGTTAGAATAGTTATTAAATAGTTATTAACTATTTAATAACTACCTAGCTAAAAGAAATACAAAATTAACTGTAAAATAAATCCTAACCTAAGTTACAATTAAACCTAACACTACACTATCATTACATTAATTAAATACATTAAATACAAATAACTACAATTAAATACAATTACATAAACTAACTAAAGTACAAAAAATAAAAAAGCTAAGTTACAAAAAATAAAAAAAATAAGTTACAAACATTTAAAAAATATTACAACAATTTTAGGCTACTTACACCTAATCTAAGCCCCCTAATAAAATAACAAACCCCCCCAAAATAAAAAAATGCCCTACCCTATTCTACATTAAAAAAGTTCAAAGCTCTTTTACCTTACCAGCCCTTAAAAGGGCCTTTTGTGGGGGCATGCCCCAAAGAATTCAGCTCTTTTGCCTGTAAAATAAAAATACAACCCCCCCCCAACATTAAAACCCACCACCCATATACCCCTAATCTAACCCAAACCCCCCTTAAAATAACCTAACACTAATCCCCTGAAGATCATCCTACCTTTAGTCGTCTTCACTCAGCCGAGCCACCGATGGAACTGAAGAGGACATCCGGACCGGCAGAAGTGATCATCCAAGGGGCACTGAAGAAATCTTCCATCCGATGAAGTGATCCTCCAAGCGGCGCTGAAGAAATCTTCCATCTGGGCGATGTCATCTTCCAAGAGGCGCTGAAGAAGCCTTCTATCCGGGCGAGGTCATCTTCGAAGCCGGGTCTTGAATCTTCATCCCGCCGACGCGGAACATCCTTCTTTCCTGACGGACTACCAACGAATGAAGACTCCTTTAAGGGACGTCATCCAAGATGGCGTCCCTTCAATTCCGATTGGCTGATAGGATTCTATCAGCCAATCGGAATTAAGGTAGGAAAAATCTGATTGGCTGATTGAATCAGCCAATCAGATTCAAGTTCAATCCGATTGGCTGATCCAGTAAGCCAATCAGATTGAGCTTGCATTCTATTGGCTGATCGGAACAGCCAATAGAATGCAAGCTCAATCTGATTGGCTGACTGGATCAGCCAATCGGATTGAACTTGAATCTGATTGGCTGATTCAATCAGCCAATCAGATTTTTCCTACCTTAATTCCGATTGGCTGATAGAATCCTATCAGCCAATCGGAATTGAAGGGACGCCATCTTGGATGACGTCCCTTAAAGGAGCCTTCATTCGTCGGTAGTCCGTCGGGAAAGAAGGATGTTCCGCGTCGGCGAGATGAAGATTCAAGACCGGCTTCGAAGATGACCTCGCCCGGATAGAAGACTTCTTCAGCGCCTCTTGGAAGATGACATCGCCCGGATGGAAGATTTCTTCAGCACCGCTTGGAGGATCACTTCATCGGATGGAAGATTTCTTCAGCGCCCCTTGGATGATGACTTCTGCCGGTCCGGATGTCCTCTTCAGTTCCATCGGTGGCTCGGCTGACTGAAGACAACTAAAGGTAGGATGATCTTCAGGGGATTAGTGTTAGGTTATTTTAAGGGGGGTTTGGGTTAGATTAGGGGTATGTGGGTGGTGGGTTTTAATGTTGGGGGGGGTTGTATTTTTATTTTACAGGCAAAAGAGCTGAATTCTTTGGGGCATGCCCCCACAAAAGGCCCTTTTAAGGGCTGGTAAGGTAAAAGAGCTTTGAACTTTTTTAATGTAGAATAGGGTAGGGCATTTTTTTATTTTGGGGGGGTTTGTTATTTTATTAGGGGGCTTAGATTAGGTGTAAGTAGCCTAAAATTGTTGTAATATTTTTTAAATGTTTGTAACTTATTTTTTTTATTTTTTGTAACTTAGCTTTTTTTATTTTTTGTACTTTAGTTAGTTTATGTAATTGTATTTAATTGTAGTTATTTGTATTTAATTTATTTAATTAATGTAATGATAGTGTAGTGTTAGGTTTAATTGTAACTTAGGTTAGGATTTATTTTACAGGTAATTTTGTATTTCTTTTAGCTAGGTAGTTATTAAATAGTTAATAACTATTTAATAACTATTCTAACTAGCTAAAATAAATACCAAGTTACCTGTAAAATAAATATAAATCCTAAGATAGCTACAATGTAATTGTTAATTATATTGTAGCTATCTTAGGGTTTATTTTACAGGTAAGTATTTAGTTTTAAATAGGAATAATTTATTAAAGTATAGTGTAGTGTTAGGTGTAATTGTAACTTAGGTTAGTTTTTTTTTTACAGGTATATTTCTCTTTATTTTAGCTAGGTAAGCTATTAAATAGTTAATAACTATTTAATAGCTATTGTACCTAGTTAAAATAAATTGAGAACAAAAACAGAAATAGAGGAGCATAGACCGGGTGGTATGCAGGTAAAACGATTTATTTCAAGTTAGCGCCGTAGCGCGACATGAGTGAAGTCAAATATAACAGAATACACAAAAAATGTGGAGGGCATAAACACCCCGGGTTAAACACGGAAAAATCTATATATACACAGAAGGGCTGGAAAATATCAAGTAAGCGCGTTTCAGCGTGTAGCCTTACTCATTACCTGTTTTAAAATAGTACATCGTACACTATAAAACCACCAGCCCTAGCTCCCATTGGTCAGTGGGTACACACCCTTTTTCCTTCTCCTGACCAATGGAATGCTATAAATTACGTCAGCTCCATATTACCAATCAGAAAGAAGCATTGAGCAACATTGTAGTAAACACAGTACAGATGCACGCATATAATTATTTAGTTATAACTAGACAGAGACAGCACTAGTTACTAGCATTCTTATGCAGGACAAACAGTGGAAAAAAGTAGAAAAGAAAGAAGAAAAGAGAGGAGCCTCAAATCTAGCAGGTATACATAGACTTGCATCAGGAAATATAATTATGACGTTGCAACAAATACTGTCAGAGCAAATTCAGTAATATAAATTACATAGGCTATAGAGATTATCCCTTTGCTGTGAGCCGGTAAGGATAGACCAGGAACACCTGCAGAAAATGGGTTCAAAAGATATATATATGTTAGAATAGGTATTAGATTGAGCATATAGTCATTGTCATCAACCCGTATGTAAAATACAAAAATAGTTAAATACACGGGGAGAGATTCATACATAAGCTCTTAATACTTGTAAATATATATACATATGTACAGTCATACCATGCAAAAAAGATTGTCTGAAATCAACACCAATTGCCATGATCCCCATAATCTCAACTGGCCCAAGCTGTATCTACCAAACAGAAGGCGTTTGTGACAGGGCTAGTAAGGTAATTTGCACAGGGAGAGACCAGACAATTGGTTTTGAGTCAGATGCACCATGGCAGAAGCCCTGCACACAGAGTCACAGAGACCATGTCCGGGTACACAATATAATGACAAAATAAGTCCATATAAAATATATATATAAGTACATAACAGAACAAACAAACAAAACAAAACAAAACAAAGGACAGGATAACAGGGATGCAGGATAAGATGTACTATATAGGAGTATATGGGAGTATACGGTGTGGGGGTCTAGAAATGTATATATATATATCTCAACCCAGTCGCTGACCACCAGCTACCCACCCAGAGGGGTCCAGGATTGCCGTGAGGTGTTTCTCCTACAAAGAAATATATATATATATGTGTATATACTCATATAACTATAAGGGGTCACCAAAAATTGATGAGGTCAAATTCCGAGTTGAGGCCTTCTGGAACCCTAGTTTTGAGCTTGAAGATCCAGAAGACCTCCCTCTCACCCAACTTACGGTTTCTATCCTGTCCCCCCTTTAATGGTGGTATACGTTCAATGATGGTCCAAGCGAAGGTTGAGATCTCCTTTGAATGTATCCCTGAAAAATGGTTTACAAGTGGAGTGGTGAGTACACCTGCTCTGATATCCGCTAGGTGTTCTTTTATGCGTGTTCTGGCCTCCTTGGTGGTCAGCCCTACATATTGGACGGAGCAGGCTTCACAACTGATCACATATATGACAAATGTAGACCTACAATTCAGGCAGCAATTAATTTTAAACTCTTGGCCTGTGGTGAGGGAATGGAATGTATCCCCTGTCACTAGTCTCTCGCAGGCCACGCACGTACGATGATGACATCGAAATGTGCCTTTGACACTCAACCAGGAAGATGTCACTACCCCCGTCTTTTTGAGTCTGGTGGGTGCAACTAAGTTACCAATAGATCTATTCCTTCTATATGAGCACCTGACCCCTCTTTCCACCACTCCTTGTAGACTGTCATCTGCTGCCAGTAATCCAAAGTGCTTTTCTACTATTCTGCAAATTTCCTCATATTGCTTAGAGTATTCAGTTAAAAACGTTACTCTCTCTTTCAGTACTCCTTCTGCATTCTGCTTACTAGTTCTATCCTTCGGGGGTTCTAATAATTTGCTCCTAGGTATACTTTTTACAGCATTCCTGGCACCAGTTATCACAGAGGTTTTGTAGCCCCTATCCCGGAGTCTCTTGGTGAGATCATCCGCTTGTTTTTCAAAAACCTTGGGCTCGCTACAATTCCTTTTCAGCCTAATAAATTGGCCTTTGGCCACCCCCTTGAACACACCCTGTGGATGGCAGCTCCCAGCGTGCAGCAATGAATTTCCCGAGATGGGCTTCCGATATGTTTCGGAACTTATGCCACAACCAGTGGTGCCCTTTAAGGTTACATCCAGGAAATTTATTGTGTCAGGCTGGATTTCATGGGTGAACTGGATCCCCATAATGTCATCATCCAGACTTACAATGAAGTCTTGGAGAGCCTGTGGAGTGCCCCCCCATCCGAATAGGAGGTCGTCAATGAACCGACCATACCAAATAATGTCCTTCCTGAAGGGATTTCCCCCACCATAGACGTGGGACAGCTCCCACCAACCCATAAACAGGTTGGCATATGAGGAGGCAAACTTCGCCCCCATCGCTGTCCCACGTCTCTGGGGGGGCACTCCACAGGCTCTCCAAGACTTCATTGTAAGTCTGGATGATGACATTATGGGGATCCAGTTCACCCATGAAATCCAGCCTGACACAATAAATGTCCTGGATGTAACCTTAAAGGGCACCACTGGTTGTGGCATAAGTTCCGAAACATATCGGAAGCCCATCTCGGGAAATTCATTGCTGCACGCTGGGAGCTGCCATCCACAGGGTGTGTTAAAGGGGATGGCCAAAGGCCAATTTATTAGGCTGAAAAGGAATTGTAGCGAGCCAAGGTTTATGAAAAACAAGCGGATGATCTCACCAAGAGACTCCGGGATAGGGGCTACAAAACCTCTGTGATAACTGGTGCCAGGAATGCTGTAAAAAGTATACCTAGGAGCAAATTATTAGAACTCCCGAAGGATAGAACTAGTAAGCAGAATGCAGAAGGAGTACTGAAAGAGAGAGTAACGTTTTTAACTGAATACTCTAAGCAATATGAGGAAATTTGCAGAATAGTAGAAAAGCACTTTGGATTACTGGCAGCAGATGACAGTCTACAAGGAGTGGTGGAAAGAGGGGTCAGGTGCTCATATAGAAGGAATAGATCTATTGGTAACTTAGTTGCACCCACCAGACTCAAAAAGACGGGGGTAGTGACATCTTCCTGGTTGAGTGTCAAAGGCACATTTCGATGTCATCATCGTACGTGCGTGGCCTGCGAGAGACTAGTGACAGGGGATACATTCCATTCCCTCACCACAGGCCAAGAGTTTAAAATTAATTGCTGCCTGAATTGTAGGTCTACATTTGTCATATATGTGATCAGTTGTGAAGCCTGCTCCGTCCAATATGTAGGGCTCACCACCAGGGAGGCCAGAACACGCATAAAAGAACACCTAGCGGATATCAGAGCAGGTGTACTCACCACTCCACTTGTAAACCATTTTTCAGGGATACACTCAAAGGAGATCTCAACCTTCGCTTGGACCATCATTGAACGTATACCACCATTAAAGGGGGGACAGGATAGAAACCGTAAGTTGGGTGAGAGGGAGATCTTCTGGATCTTCAAGCTCAAAACTAGGGTTCCAGAAGGCCTCAACTCGGAATTTGACCTCATCAATTTTTGGTGACCCCTTATAGTTATATGAGTATATACACATATATATATATATTTCTTTGTAGGAGAAACACCTCACGGCAATCCTGGACCCCTCTGGGTGGGTAGCTGGTGGTCAGCGACTGGGTTGAGATATATATATATACATTTCTAGACCCCCACACCGTATACTCCCATATACTCCTATATAGTACATCTTATCCTGCATCCCTGTTATCCTGTCCTTTGTTTTGTTTTGTTTTGTTTGTTTGTTCTGTTATGTACGCCTTAAGCGTTTCTGTGACATCATGGTACCCTTTGACACATACCACACATATCTATTTAAATATACTTATATATATATTTTATATGGACTTATTTTGTCATTATATTGTGTACCCGGACATGGTCTCTGTGACTCTGTGTGCAGGGCTTCTGCCATGGTGCATCTGACTCAAAACCAATTGTCTGGTCTCTCCCTGTGCAAATTACCTTACTAGCCCTGTCACAAACGCCTTCTGTTTGGTAGATACAGCTTGGGCCAGTTGAGATTATGGGGATCATGGCAATTGGTGTTGATTTCAGACAATCTTTTTTGCATGGTATGACTGTACATATGTATATATATTTACAAGTATTAAGAGCTTATGTATGAATCTCTCCCCGTGTATTTAACTATTTTTGTATTTTACATACGGGCTGATGACAATGACTATATGCTCAATCTAATACCTATTCTAACATATATATATCTTTTGAACCCATTTTCTGCAGGTGTTCCTGGTCTATCCTTACCGGCTCACAGCAAAGGGATAATCTCTATAGCCTATGTAATTTATATTACTGAATTTGCTCTGACAGTATTTGTTGCAACGTCATAATTATATTTCCTAATGCGAGTCTATGTATACCTGCTAGATTTGAGGCTCCTCTCTTTTCTTCTTTCTTTTCTACTTTTTTCCACTGTTTGTCCTGCATAAGAATGCTAGTAACTAGTGCGATCTCTGTCTAGTTATAACTAAATAATTATATGCGTGCATCTGTACTGTGTTTACTACAATGTTGCTCAATGCTTCTTTCTGATTGGTAATATGGAGCTGACGTAATTTATAGCATTCCATTGGTCAGGAGAAGGAAAAAGGGTGTGTACCCACTGACCAATGGGAGCTAGGGCTGGTGGTTTTATAGTGCACAATGTACTATTTTAAAACAGGTAATGAGTAAGGCTACACGCTGAAACGCGTTTACCTGATATTTTCCAGCCCTTCTGTGTATATATAGATTTTTTCCGTGTTTAACCCGGGGTGTTTATCCCCTCCACATTTTTTGTGTATTCTGTTATAATTGACTTCACTCATGTCGCGCTACGGCACTAACTTGAAATAAATCGTTTTACCTGCATACCACCCGGTCTATGCTCCTCTATTTCTGTTTTTGTTCTTGCTTAAGTCTAAGGCCTACAGAGTGAGCACGGACCGGAGGTGGTCACCCTATTGCACACACAGCTCAGGTTTCTCAAACGGGAGGAGGATTGGAAATTGAAGCAACCGCCAGTAAGGGCGGGTATAGGACTCAGCTGAAATACCCGAAGGAAAAAGAGGCACTATGTATTGAAGTGAAACGACGGATCTGCAGTCAGCCCCTATTTCTGCCTGATACGTTCCGGAGGTTGACAGGTACGAGTCCTATTATACACATCACACATCTTGTACATTAAAGGCCAGTGGTGCATAACTTGTTTCCAGATCCCTACCGCCATTGTTTTTGTGGGGAACGTTTCGAGGGTGTCCTCCCATTAAGTGACTCTCACTTGTGTACTTTTAACTTATACCGGATCAGTGAAAAGTGTTCACACGGTGTATGTGGGGAGTTCATGTGATCACACTTCTACATTTTATCCCACGCTCTGTAAAATAAATTGAAAGGTACCTGTAAAATAAAAATAAATCATAAGATAGCTAGAATATAATTATTATTTATATTGTAGCTATATTAGGGTTTATTTTAAAGGTAAGTATTTAGTTTTAAATAGGATTAACTTAGTTAATAATAGAAATATTATTTAGATTTATTTAATTAATATTTAAGTTAGGGGGGTGTTAGGGTTAGTGTTAGACTTAGGTTTAGGGGTTAATAATTTTATTACAGTGGCGGCGGTGTAGTGGGGGGCAGGATAGGGGTTAATAAATGTATTATAGGTGGCGACGGTGTAGGGGGGGGCAGGATAGGGGTTAATAAATTTAATATAGGTTGCGGCGGGTTCAGGGAGCGGTGGTTTAGGGGTTAAACTATTTATTTATTTGCGGCGAGATGCGGGATCAGCAGGATAGGGGTTAATAACTTTATTATAGAGGGCGACGGTATAGGGGGGGCAGGATAGGGGTTACTAGGTATAATGTAGGTGGCAGCGGTGTCCGGGAGCGGCGGTTTAGGGGTTAATACATGTATAAGACTTGCGGCAGGGTCTAGGAGCGGCGGTTTAGGGGTTAATACATTTATAAGACTTGCGGCAGGGTCTAGGAGCGGCGGTTTAGGGGTTAGTAACTTTATTTAGTTGCGAGGGGCTCCGGGGGCGCCAGTATAGGGGGTAGAACAGTGTAGTTTAGTGTGAGTGCTTAGTGACAGGCTAGCAAGAAAGCTGTAAAAAAGCCGAAGAGCAGCGAGATCGGATGAGTGATAACTCTCACAGTCCGCTGCTCATCGCCCCGCAGCTTTTTGACAGCTTTACTTGATAACTTAGACGAATTTTTTCAGGTCCGCGGCGGCGATGTGAGGCGAGCTTAGGCGGGCGTATTGGTCCGGCGAAGGCAGAAAGTTGACACGTTGATAACTACCCCCCAAAGTTTTTAATTTGTACATACACACATTAAAAATGTATGAGATGTATAACAAGTGTAACCACTAGAGGGAGATCTTACTCTCTCCGCAGAAGCCTTTGGCGCCAAAATATGTTTAAAAGGAACCATGATTTGTATGTACACTTAGCATGACTAAGGGGTTAACCCCCGAAACGTCGCTTTTTATGTAACCTTGAATAAAGTGATTCAAGTAACATATTGTGCTGGTGTTACCTTTCGAGATAAAGGAGGTGGTAGGGTAGCACCACAGATGAAGTGGTGATGTCACCAAGCTACAGAAACCTGGAAGTGTCAGGCTGCAGCACGGAACTTAAAAGAGCAATAATATCAAATTGTCATAAATCAGACAGAGCATAATGTTTTAAACAACCCTCCAATTTCTTCTATTTTCTAATTTCTTTTGCTATTTTTGTATCCTTTGTTGAAAAGCATACCTAGGTAGGCTCAGGAGAAGCAGTGCAATACTGGGAGCTAGCTATTGATCAGTGGCTGCACATATATGAATGTTTTTATTGGCTCACGCAATGTGTTCATCTAGCTGAGACAAGACGTAAATTGTAATGCTTAAAATTTGTTTAAAACTGTATGTTCTATTTGAGTAGCTGGATGAGAGGCTATTTAAACCCCACAATCTCAGTTTTTTTTATGCCCTAGAAATGGTGGATAATATGGGAAAAAGGTCTAAGCACAATATAAAACCTCACACTTACCCACATAGTTTACCGACTGGGAGTCTCTAGGATCATATAGGAAGCAATAAAAAAAAAGGCTAGAGAACCCATGACCCTTTTTAGGTTTTTATAGCCAGATCACTATGGTAATTGCAATAATCTTGCGTGAATAAATGCGCATTTACTTGAATACAGGCTCATGGGAGCCCTATGTTCAGATCAAATTTATATGTATTTATCCAAAGGCCTTTATTTATATGGGGATAACCCCTTCTTTAGTTTAGAAAAAAAAATACACAATAAATTGCATACTCTACTTTTGTTAAAACATGTCATTATGCAGTATATATATGTGTTATATACAAATGCTTTAAAGCAGTAGGAGAGTAAAAATTATGATTCAGAGCATGTAATTATAAGATACTCCTATTTTCAAATGTACTTTGGTTTCTTGGTATCATTTATTAAACAACCTAAGTACATATCATCTGCAACAGCAATGCACTACTGGGAACTAACTTGTGATTGGTGGCTACACTCATTTATCTTGTCACTTGCTCAGCAGATGTGTTCAGGTAGCTCCCTGTAGTGCATAGCTGCTCTGGAGCTATCTTTAACTATGCATTTTATCTATTTGAAGGGGTTAAACACAGTTATCTGTAAGCAATAGTGCAACAATAAAATGCTATATTTGCATGTGTGTCCCTTTAAGACACATAATAGAAAGTACAAAGTTTAACCCCTTAATGACCAGTGTCTCTTACCCCTGCTCCCGGCTGTTCCAAGTTTCAAGTGCGTCACTATGAAATATCCCCCATCTTGGAGTGCCCAAAATGCAGCTGATTGGGCCGCAAGCTAAGAGCCAGGCACAAAATAGAAAACGACTCTACAAGGTGGGCTGTAATTAAAATCCCAAATGTATTGATTCTAACAGCAACATGCAGATAGGTTATAGCCTAGGAGAGGAAGTGTCTGATGTGTTTTTGTACTCATAGACTGACCTGCCTCTGTTACACCATTCTTTTATGCTGAACAAAATTAACCCTTTAAAACCAGTACTATAAATACAGGTGAAAAACCCGAGACTGGGCACTTGTATTACACTAAAAAAGCATTGGTGCAAGATTACTAAAAAAAAAAGCCAATAGTATTGCTAACATTCATGTTTCAAATAGGGAAACACTAAAGGCTGTGACACACTGCAAGCGATGAGGCGCGAGGCGAGGCAGCTGCTTCACTCCGCATCGCTTCTCTTCTGAAGATCAAATATTTCATCTGTGAGCGCTCAGCTACGTGACGTGACGCAGCAGAGTGCTCAGAGATGAAAAGGCAGGACACACTGAGCGTGCACACCGCATCTACACGCTGCGCGCCGCTCCGCTTGCAGTGTCACAGCCTTTATGCTATATTAGCTATCAATAAAGTAGTTGATGTCCCATTCTCTATTCACACCAAATGGGACCCTTTTTTGTAATTTAAAGGGTCATAAAACCCAAACATTTTCATGATTCAGACCGAACATACAATTTTAAACAACTTTTCAATTTATCTCTATTATCAAATTTTCTTTGTTTCCTTGTTATCCTTTGTTGAAAAGCAGAGATGTAAGTTCAGGAGCGTGCACGTGTCTGCAGTACTATATGGCAGGAGTTTTGCTACAATGTTATACATTAGCAAGAGCACTATTTCATGTCATGTAGTGCTCCAGACGTGCACGCTACCTATCTAGATATCTCTTCAACAAAGAATAACATGAGAACAAAGCAAATTTGATAATAGAAGTCCATTGGAAACTTTTTTTTAAATTGCATTCTCTATCTGACTCATGAAAGAACATTATTGGGTTTCTTGTCCCTTTAAAATCCAAAAGACTTCATTCTTCTCTCAAATGGTATTTTTGTTTCCACCTCTAGATGGCGCCCTAGCATTATCTATTATTTGTACTAACAACTCTGCTTTATTTGTAAGATGATAATTATTACAATGATTGGCTACTGCAGAATCCATGTTATCATGTTTAGTGTCCTTTACATGCTCTCCAAATGTTGCTCTGGCTTCTGGTGTAGTATTGACAATTAGACAGTTTATGTGTAAGACGATATACAGCATAGTTGGTTTTACAATCATTATACAGCCTTATATTGTATTAGACATAAATATACTTCCTAGTTTGATGTGAGAACAATTATTGCAATTTGTACCGTTACATTTGAAATGACCTTTAATGTATAACCAATTTGTTACTTTTGCAGGTTTTTTCCTTTGTGCTAAACTAGGGGGTCGATTTATTAATGGCTTTCGCCAGCCTTTGAGCCCCTACGGCTGCAGATTCTCACAAAAGAACCTGCTCACCATATTTAACAAGCAGCGGTCATCCGACCGCTGCTTTCCTAACCTTTCGCCACCTCTAAGGTGGCAAAATTCAATCTCCGCGGCCTAGTCCGACCAGGGAGATTGACAGCTCCTGCACACGCGTGATTGGCTGTGCGCGGGCAGGGGGCGGGATTGCACGCAAGCGCAAAATAGCACTCATGTGCAATGATAAATTCCTCCGAGGAAATTCGCCCTGCCAGAGGCGAGCTGCGGTGGACAGGGGCGCGTATGTGCGCTCCTGTCCGCCTCAGCTTGATAAATCTAGCCCTAGGAGACAAAGCTTGTGCTAATGTGTAAGGTTTCTTAGAAATAAACTTACAATTTTTAATTACAGGTTGTAAAAAAAACATCTCATGACAGGATATGTACAGTTGTGCTCATAAGTTTACATACCCTGGCAGAATTTATGATTTCTTGGCCATTTTTCAGAGAACACAAATACTTTTCTTTCACTTTCTTTCACTCATGGTTAGTGTTTGGCTGAAGCCATTTATTATCAATCAATTTACTCTTTTTAAATCATAATGACAACAGAAACTACCCAAATGACCCTGATCAAAAGTTTACATACCCTGGTGATTTTGGCCTGATAACATGCACACAAGTTGACACAAAGGGGTTTGAATGGCTATTAAAGGTAACCATCCTCACCTGTGATCTCTTTGCTTGTAATTAGTGTGTGTGTATAAAATGTCAATGAGTTTCTTGACTCCTTACAGACCCTTGCATCTTTCATCCAGTGCTGCACTGAGTCATGGGGAAAGCAAAAGAATTGTCAAAGGATCTGCGGGAAAAGGTAGTTGAACTGTATAAAACAGGAAAGGGATATAAAAAGATATCAAATGAATTGAGAATGCCAATCAGCAGTGTTCAAACTCTAATCAAAAAGTGGAAAATGAGGGGTTCTGTTGAAACCAAACCACAGTCAGGTAGACCAACTAAAATTTTAGCCACAACTGCCAGGAAAATTGTTCGGGATGCAAAGAAAAACCCACAAATAACTTAAGGGGAAATACAGGACTCTCTGAAAACATGTGGTGTGGCTGTTTCAAGATGCACAATAAGGAGGCACTTGAAGAAAGATGGGCTGCATGGTTGAGTCGCCAGAAGAAAGCCATTACTACGCAAATGCCACAAAGTATCCCGCTTACAATACGCCAAACAGCACATAGATAAGCCTCAAACCTTCTGGCACAAAGTCATTTGGAGTGATGAGACCAAAATTGAGTTTTTTGGCCACAACCACTGTTAGAGGGGGGACTTAGTATTTTTTTAAGGAAAAGAGCTGCTTAACTTAGGGCAATGCCCTACAAAGGCCCCTTTAAGGGCTATTGGTAATTTATTCTTAGATTAGGGGCTTTTTTATTTTCATAGGGATTAGGTTTATTTTTTTTATTTTGGATAATGTGGTTTATTATTTTCTGTAATGTTAGCCTTTTTTATTTTATATAATTTTAGATTAATTTAATGTAATCTTAGTTTTTTATTTTAATTGTAATGTAGTATTTTATTATTTTATGTAATTAAGGGGTTAATTTAGGGGGTGTTAGGTTAGGGGGGTTAGTCATTAAATTAGTTATTTGCGTTGTGGGGGTTGGCAGTTTAGGAGTTAATAGGTAAATTAGGTTTAATGCAATGTGAGGGGTTGAAAGATTAGGGGTTAATATGTTAATTAAGTTTATTGCATTGGTGGTGGATGGCGGTTTAGGGGTTCATCAATTAATAATTTAATTTGCGATGTGGGGGAATGGTGGATTAGGGGTTAATAGATGTATTAGGTAGTTTGTGATGTTGGGGTTGGCGGATTTAGGGGTTAATAATTTTATTAGGTAGTTTGTTGTTTTTTTTCTTCTGAATACTTCGTGCAGGCGGTTAGTTTTTTTTTTAATACTTATTGGGCGTGGTTAGTTTTTGTTTTTTTTTAATACTTATTGTGGGCGGTTAGTTTTTTTTTTGTAATGCTCTGTTTGCCTTCGCTGCATTCAGGTGAATTATTTTGGCTGCGTGCGCAGCCAACATTCTTTTGGCTGCCTCGCGCAGCCAACATTCCTTTGAGGATGCGGACGCGTTACAAGCGCGATTATAGTATAGATAGGTCGTTGTAATGCATCAACCTCAGTATTCTGTATATCACCTCTATACAGATCTGCTACAGCACATGCTTCTCCAAAATCCAGAAATGGGGGCAAACTACTACCTTTCGCCTTACATGTACTAACATCAGTAGTACGATTATCTTTTGTCATAACAAAATATATTTTATATTAACTTAACATCAAGTAAGGTTTTAAAAGATAGCAACTAATTTGTAGGGGCAAATCCTAAGCCTTTTGCTAAGGCATTGTATTCAGCTTCAGACCATTGATGTTTGGATAGATGTATGATGCTCAGTCCTTCTTTTAAAATTGGTTGTTGGTTTTTTAAGCCCCCTTCCCCTTTTCTCTATTGCTCGTTTATCTTCTCTTTGTCTGGTCCTGAGTGTCTTCAGACGTACTACTTGACTATCTTCTGTTTCTTCCGGGGACGTATCCTGTAAAGAAGCACAGCAAGACAATGAGGAGGAAGGAGAGAGAAAACAAAATAACTGCCTGAGGTGGTTGTATCAAAGTCAAAAGAATGTTCTGTTTTTCTTTTTTAGTACAGATCTTGGTGTTTTGTTCTTAATATTTTTTATGCCGCATTCTTCTGTTTTTATTACTTATTTTATTATCACGTCGTTGTCTGCGTAATGCCGACCAATTGTATACCCGATTACGATTGTAGTCATCCTTAGCCCTATTAAACTTTTGGCCTTTGTTAATGGTTTCTTCCATCTTTTCTTGAGACTAGAAAATGTTGGGTTGCTTTAAAATTGCTTTAATTCACTGTCAATGGTACCTATAGATGTTTTGAGGGATACTTCTTTTCCTTTACTATTATCAGGATATTAATTAATGTAAAAGAGCATTGTGTTAGTGCTGAATTCCAGATCTAAATCTTTAATATCATTAAAAAGAGGGGTATTTCTTAATACGTAATCCTCATGGAATTCTCTACGATTGTATATACCTTTTAAACGCCACATGTACCACATTAACCCCTTAATGACCACAATGTAACCTGTATGTCACTGGTCGTTAAGGATTTTTTCAGGACATAAAAGCACAAGTCTAGCAAGAACATGCTATTAATGCCTTCCCTCCAGAAGGCTTTGTGGAATAGAGCAGTCTCAACGCTGGTGGCAAGACCGCACTATAAAACAATCAAGTCCCAAAAAAAGGCCAGCGACATACAGGGTACGTCGCTGGTCCTTAAGGGGTTAATCTTAAAGGGATATCAAACCCAAATTTTTTTCTGTCGTAATTCAGAAAGAGTATGCAATTTTAAGCAACTTTCTAATTTACTCCTATTATCAATTTTTCTTCGTTCTCTTGGTATCTTTATTTGAAAAAACAGGAATATAAGCTTAGGCACCAGCCCATTTTTGGTTCAGAACATGGTAGCACTTGCTGATTGGTGGCCCCCAGTTCTATCCCAGTGAACACGTTTAGTGGTAAAAGTGTAACATTTAGTTTTTATATATATATTTTTAAATACATTTTATTTTTTTAATAAAGTTTGTGTTTTTTTCTTTGTGTTTTTTACCCCATAATTTTATTTCCTGCCCTTGGTGCTTAAAAGATTAAGGGACCGATTTATCATGTGTCTGGTGGACATGATCCGCTGTAGCGATCATGTCCACCAGACATCGATAAATGCAGACAGCATACGCTGTCAGCATTTATCATTGCACAAGCAGTTCTGGTGAACTGCTTGTGCAATGTCGCCCCCTGCAGATTCACGGCCAACCGGCTGCTAGCAAGGGCTGTCAATCAATCCGATCGTATGCGATCAGGCGGATTGCTGTCCGCTGCCTCAGAGGCGGCTGACGAGTTACGGAGCAGCGGTCTTAAGATCGCTGCTTCTTAACTCCTGTTTCCGGCGAGACTGAAGGCTCGCGTGGAAACAGCTGCATATAAGTCAATACGGGCCGTGATAAATACTCTGTAGTGTCTAAATTCTTCAAATATATACTTTAGTGTTGCAGTTTTGAATTGGGAGACCGTTATTTAGTCCAAGCATAGCAAATTTTAGCGTTAAAGGGACAGTCTACTCCAGAATTTTTATTGTTTAAAAAGATAGGTAACCCCTTATTACCCATTCCCCAGTTTTGCAAAACTCACATGGATATATTAATACACTTTTTTAACTCTGTGATTACATAAGCCTCTGCAGACTGCCCCCTTATTTCAGTTCTTTTGACAGACTTGCATTTTCACCAGTCAGTGTCCTCTCATAAGTAACTCCACGGGTGTGAGCACACTGTTATCTATATGGCACACATGAATTAATGCTCTCTAGCTGTGAAAAACTGTCAAATGCATTCAGATAAGAGGAGGCCTTCAAGGGCTTAGAAGTAAGCATATGAGCCTACCTAGGTTTAGTTTTCAACTAAGAATACCAAGAGAACAAAGCAAATTTGATGATAAAAGTGAATTGGAATGTTGTGTAAAATTGCATGCCCTAATAGGTCTTTAGACCGCTGCTTCATAACGAAGCGAATATAGCAATAAAGTGAGTCACACTAATTGCTTTGTTTTCTAGTGCATATAATGTTATATTTACACTAATAACATTGTCTAAAAAAAACAATGTACATACTTTAATTAAAAAATACTTTATTGCTAAAAAAGGCTAACCATCATCTGAGCCTTCAGTGAGTCATAATAATCTTTTTGCTGGTAGTGTGTATATATAGGTGTGTATATATAGGTGTGTATATATAGGTGTGTATATATAGGTGTGTATATATAGGTGTGTATATATAGGTGTGTATATATAGGTGTGTATATATAGGTGTGTATATATAGGTGTGTATATATAGGTGTGTATATATGTGTATTCATGTGTATTTATGCATTTTTGTATGTTGAAAAAATGGCGGCAATAGACTTGCTCAAAACTGTTGCCACAAACCTTCAATTTGTAAAAAGAGCAATATCTGCAAAGCATAATAAAGCGAAGCGCAATAAGGCGAGGTATGCCTGTATATATTATTAACAAAAGAAGGACAGAAAAAGTGAAGCATATTGGGCACACTTATAAGGGTCAAAACCAATACTATATTGCAGTGTGGTGTGTTGTGTATTAATTAAAACTTAACTTTTATATCAATTTTGAATAAAAAATTGTGGAGATTTCCACCATTGAGTGTTTTAAAAATATGTTAAAATTGTGTCCGAGTGATACTCGGTACGCAAAGGCTCCTCTCAGGTGTGATACAGTGATCAGTCTGTATCGCACTGTCCTGTTGGTCTAGTTCAACAGAATCAATACTAATAACCTTAACTAAATATTATCCACACAAGATGTTTAGTACCATAACCATTAGTTATATTGTTGGATGATAACAAGTGATAATTGATCATTCAAATACTACTCCATTCCCATATGTTAAGAGTGAAATAACGATGTCAGTCTATTCAACCACTACTTGGATATACGTTGGAGTATGTTATTATCACAACATGATTATTTACGGTTTTTATTTGTAAAGACACACAAAGACACAAACATTGAATAAAATTGTAAATTCATGTCCTTCTAACATTAAAGATACGAACACAAACCTTGCAGTGGAAACATATTGTAAAAAATTAATGTAGAATGAAACGTAACACAACAACATAACAACTATTGTGGAAATAATAGTGATGTCACAATAGCGATGAATTGCCCCTCTGCCATGTATCAGAATTACACATATGTATAAGAAAACTATTATTAATGTTGATCGTCAAATGTATATGAATAAAGCACTGATATGAGTACACAAAACATCCCATCATAAGATCCAGCAGAAAGGGTAAGGTAATAGCCGCGATAAAAATGGGAGTGTGAAAATATCATGATCTCTGCTTTGGCTATCAAGTAACATATATTGTCAAGTATTATGGACAGATGTTCTGATACTTGCCCGGTACCAAATAATAAACATATGGGGTATTTGTAATTCCTGTTGATCGCTTAAATGCATGTTAAGACAAGCTGTCATGAAAACATAAACACCAAACAAGAAATCTATTGGACTACGATAACAGACACACCCCCGCGTCTTATAGGCCACAGCTGACGATGACGCTACTTATGTCATCGTAACACTGTAAGATGCTAGAGAGCAGCCGATAGGTTGATATTTATTGGCAAGAATGTAATCGGCCATGCGATTGGCTGATGATCCTTTAAAAGTAGCATGTGGCGGTCGGGCCGGACGCCTCTGAAAAAGCAGTTGCGAAACGCACGTCAGGCGTTCGCATTGCTCCTCTCACTCAGTCCGTTGGGTTTAGTATTAATTGTTGGCCTCTTTTAGGCACCTTATCTTTAACCTTAAAAAACTTTAATTTAAATCACTGGTAATCCACCATAGCGAGGACTAGCCTGCAAACAATATTGATTTAGGTTCAAGTTAGCCTTACTTGTATCGGAGCACACTGCTCAAACTTTAGGCTATCGCTAGGGGACAGATTATCTTAGTACCAATCGATTCTGGGTAAAATTTCATGGTCTAGTATAACTACAGCGCTTTTTTACTAGAGCGATATTCATAGCTTGAATTTAAATGGTTTTGGCTATTCAGCCTCATAATATAATTGCGTACAATTCAGGCTATCGCTGTCTACAAGCCTGTATAGTGCCACTTGACTCTGTATAACCTTAGAATCATATGTTATCTGTACAAACATTTATTTGAACTTAATTAAGAAACAGAAGTGCAAACAGTGTCACAAAAACACGGGGAATGAAAATAATCACACTTCTATTAGCGATATTTCTTTCTCTGAATAATTTTTAAGGGAAAGCTAATCTGATATATACGTATCCTTTACAAGTCATTCTCTACACAAATAGAAACCAGTGAACTGTGCTACAACTTCAAGGTCACAGATACCTACCAATAAAATTGTACTGAACATAATAACGCTTTTTACAAATAAAAACCGTAAATAATCATGTTGTGATAATAACATACTCCAATGTATATCCAAGTAGTGGTTGAATAGACTGACATCGTTATTTCACTCTTAACATATGGGAATGGAGTAGTATTTGAATGATCAATTATCATCCAACAATATAACTAATGGTTATGGTACTAAACATCTTGTGTGGATAATATTTAGTTAAGGTTATTAGTATTGATTCTGTTGAACTAGCCCAACAGGACAGTGCGATACAGACTGATCACTGTATCACACCTGAGAGGAGCCTTTGCGTACCGAGTATCACTCGGACACAATTTTAACATATTTTTAAAACACTCAATGGTGGAAATCTCCACAATTTTTTATTCAAAATTGATATAAAAGTTAAGTTTTAATGAAGACACGACACACCACACTGCAATATAGTATTGGTTTTGACCCTTATAAGTGTGCCCAATATGCTTCACTTTTTCTGTCCTTCTTTTGTTAATAATTCTTATTATTTGGCATAAGGCACTACCTACTGTAAACACTCACGGCTAGATTTGGAGTTTTGTCGGTAGCGACCCGAAAAACTAACGCCGGCTTTTTTCTGGCCGCACCATAAAAATAACTCTGGTATTGAGAGTCCACATAAAGGCTGCGTTAGGCTCCAAAAAAGGAGCATAGAGCATTTTTAACGCAGCTTCAACTCTCGATACCAGAGTTGCTTACGGACGCGGCCAGCCTCAAAAACGTGCTCGTGCACGATTCTCCCATAGGAAACAATGGGGCTGTTTGAGCTGAAAAAAAACCAAACACCTGCAAAAAAGCCGCGTTCAGCTCCTAACGCAGCCCCATTGTTTGCTATGCGGTAACCCTTCCTACGTCTGCACTTAACACTCTAACATGTACCCCGAGTCTAAACACCCCTAACCTTACACTTATTAACCCCTAATCTGCCGACCCCGTTATCGCTGACCCCTGCATATTATTATTAACCCCTAATCTGCCGCTCCGTAAACCGCCGCTACTTACATTATCCTTATGTACCCCTAATCTGCTGCCCTAACATCGCCGACCCCTATATTATATTTATTAACCCCTAATCTGCCTCCCACAACGTCGCCTCCACCTGCCTACACTTATTAACCCCTAATCTGCCGACCGGACCTGAGCGCTACTATAATAAAGTTATTAACCCCTAATCCGCCTCACTAACCCTATCATAAATAGTATTAACCCCTAATCTACCCTCCCTAACATCGCCGACACCTAACTTCAAACATTAACCCCTAATCTGCCGACTGGAGCTCACCGCTATTCTAAATTATTATTAGGTTTATTTAAGGGGGGTTTGGGTTAGATTAGGGGTATGTGGGTGGTGGGTTGTAATGTTGGGGGGCTTGGGTATTGTATGGTTTTTTTTACAGGCAAAAGAGCTGAACTTCTTGGGGCATGCCCCGCAAAGGGCCCTGTTCAGGGCTGGTAAGGTAAAAGAGCTTTGAACGTTAGTTATTTAGAATAGGGTAGGGCATTTTTTTATTTTGGGGGGCTTTGTTATTTTATTAGGGGGCTTAGAGTAGGTGTAATTAGTTTAAAATTGTTGTAATATTTTTCTTATGTTTGTAAATATTTTTTTATTTTTTGTAACTTAGTTCTTTTTTATTTTTTGTACTTTAGCAAGTTTATTTAATTGTATTTATTTGTAGGAATTGTATTTAATTAATTTATTGATAGTGTAGTGTTAGGTTAATTGTAGGTAATTGTAGGTAGTTTATTTAATTAATTAATTTATTGATAGTATAGTGTTAGGTTTAATTGTAACTTAGGTTAGGATTTATTTTACAGGTAAATTTGTAATTATTTTAACTATTTTAGCTATTAAATAGTTCTTAACTATTTAATAGCTATTGTACCTGGTTAAAATAAATACAAAGTTACCTGTAAAATAAATATTAATCCTAAAATAGCTATAATATAATTATAATTTATATTGTAGCTATATTAGGATTTATTTTACAGGTAAGTATTTAGCTTTAAATAGGAATAATTTATTTAATAAGAGATAATTAATTTCGTTAGATTTAAATTATATTTAACTTAGGGGGGTGTTAGTGTTAGGGTTAGACTTAGCTTTAGGGGTTAATACATTTATTAGAATAGCGGTGAGCTCCAGTCGGCAGATTAGGGGTTAATGTTTGAAGTTAGGTGTCGGCGATGTTAGGGAGGGCAGATTAGGGGTTAATACTATTTATTATAGGGTTAGTGAGGCGGATTAGGGGTTAATAACTTTATTATAGTAGGGCTCAGGTCCGCTCGGAAGATTAGGGGTTAATAAGTGTAGGCAGGTGGAGGCGACGTTGTGGGGGTCAGATTAGGGGTTAATAAATATAATATAGGGGTCGGCGGTGTTAGGGGCAGCAGATTAGGGGTACATAAGGATAACGTAGGTAGCGGTCGGCAGATTAGGGGTTAAAAAAAATTATTAGAGTGTCGGCGATGTGGGGGGACCTCGGTTTAGGGGTACATAGGTAGTTTATGGGTGTTAGTGTACTTTAGAGTACAGTAGTTAAGAGCTTTATGAACCGGCGTTAGCCCAGAAAGCTCTTAACTACTGACTTTTTTCCTGCGGCTGGAGTTTTGTCGTTAGATGTCTAACGCTCACTTCAGAAACGACTCTAAATACCGGAGTTAGAAAGATCCCATTGAAAAGATAGGATACGCAATTGACGTAAGGGGATCTGCGGTATGGAAAAGTCGCGGCTGAAAAGTGAGCATTAGACCCTATTTTGAGTGACTCCAAATACCGGCGGTAGCCTAAAACCAACGTTAGGAGCCTCTAACGCTGGTTTTCACGGCTAACGCCAAACTCCAAATCTAGGTCTCAGGTTCTGTTTCAATAGGTTCCGAGGGACAAACCCCAAAACCTCCCCCCCTCTTTCCCTAGAGGTCATAGGGACTCCACATACATGCCTGTATATATAAATGGCTTCAATGTCCCATCGCTCGATCTCATTCTCTAAATATTTATTTTATCATTCTTACATTCATTTAAAGGGACAGTCTACACCAGAATTTTTATTGTTTTAAAAGATAGATAATCCCTTTATTACCCATTCCCCAGTTTTGCATAACCAACACAGTTATATAAATATACTTTTTATCTCTGTGATTATCTTGTATCTAAGCCTCTGCAAACTGCCCCCTTATTTCAGTTCTTTTGACCGACTTGCATTTTAGCCAATCAGTGATGGCTCCCTGAAATTTCACGTGCGTGAGCACAGTGTTATCTATATGACACACATGAACTAACACCCTCTAGTGGTGAAAAACTGTCAAAATGCCCTGAGAGAAGAGGCGGCCTTCAAGGGCTTTGAAATTAGCATATGAACCTCCTAGGTTTAGCTTTCAACTAAGAATACCAAAAGAACAAAGCAAAATTGGTGATAAAAGTAAATTGGAAAATTGTTTAAAATTATATGCCCTATCTGAATCATGAAAGTTTATTTTGGACTAGACTGTCCCTTTAAAAAAAACATGAACTGGACGCCAAAGGGGGGTAAGCAATGACTGGAGGAGGCCAGATTTGTCATCGAAAGCAGCAGATGCGGGCATAGGATCAGCATTATGTTTACCTAAACGCAAAGGTAAGTATTTTAAAAAAATAATTAATTAAAGTTCCCCTGTTATTAAGAGTATTATTTGATACTGGGCTTTAATTTGTTTAAGTTTACTTTCACTTTAATGTTTAAGTACTAACCTACAAAAGATCTGCATACATAATAAGGAGGACTATACTACCTGTTAAGCTATATTACTGGCCTTGGGAAATCAGTATCACTTAAAAAGTTGGCGTTTGAAGTAATTGATTAAAAATGTAACTAAAGTTTTTGTTCACGTGCTTGGCTAAATCAGCTCTCGGCATTCATCTACTGCACGTAATGATCAACTTTTAATATTGCTGATATAAACTGTTACCATGAACTGTTACTGTCCTCACCAGCACTATAGGCTCTTTAAAGTGACAGTAAGATCAAAATTTAAATGGTTCAACTTTAAACAAGTTTCCATTTTATTCCCTTTATTAAATTTGCTCCATTCTCTTGCTATCCTTTGTTAAAAGAGCAGCAATACACTAGTGGGAGCTCACTGAACACACTGAGCAAATGACAAAAGGCTTATACGTGAAGCAACAATCACCAGCAGTACATTGCTGCTCCTGAGCCTACCTAACAGCTAGATTACGAGTTTTGAGCGATATAGGGTACAAAAGCGGCGTTATTTTACCTCCCTATAGCGCTGCTATTACAGGTTTTAAAAAACCCGGCTTGTGTGGGCGATATGGTTGCATTGAGCTCCATACCTCACCCAAATACAAGCGGTGTTTTGACATGCTTGTACACGATTTCCCCATAGACATCAATGGGGAGAGTCGGCTAAAAAAAAGCCTAACACCTGCGGTCGCGGAAACAAAAGCTCCGTAACCTCTGGTCTTCCACATCACTAACACTAAATAAATATATTAACCGCTAAACTTAATCCTAACGTAACCCTAACCCTAAGCATAACCCTAACCTTAACGCAACCCTAAGTCTAACCCTAACCCCCCTAACTTAAATATAATTAAAATAAATCTAAATTAAACTTTCAATTATTACCTAAATAATTCCTATTTAAAACTAAATACCTGTAAAAGAAAACCTAAGCTAGCTACAATATAACTAATAGTTATATTGTAGCTAGCTTTGGTTTTATTTTTATTTCACAGGTAAGTTTCTATTTATTTTACAGGTAAGTTTGTATTTATTTCACAGGTAAGTTTGTATTTATTTTACAGTTAAGTTTGTATTTATTTAACTAGGTAGACTAGTTAGTAAATAGTTATTATTATTATTTACTAGCTACCTAGTTAAAATAAATACAAATTTACCTGTAAATAAAACCTAACCTGCCTTACGCTAAAACCTAACATTACAATCAAATAAATTAAATTAATAAAATACAATTATCTAAATTAAAAAATAAATAAACACTAAATTACACAAAATAAAAAAAGAAATCATAAAAATAAAAACGAATTACTCCTAATCTAATAGCCCTATCAAAATTGAAAAGCCCACCCAAAATAAAAAAAACCCTAGCCTACACTAAACTGCCAATGGCCCTTAAAAGGGCCTTTTGCGGGGCATTGCCCCAAATAAATCAGCTCTTTTATCTGTTAAAAAAATACACCCCCAACAGTAAAACTCACCACCCACCAATCCAAACCCCCCAAATAAAAACCTAAAAATCTAAATAAACCTAAGCTAACCATTGCCCTGAAAAGGGCATTTGGATGGGCATTGCCCTTAAAAGGGCATTTAGCTCTTTTACATTGCCCAAACCCTAAGCTAAAAATAAAATCCACCCAATAAACCCTTAAAAAAAAACTAACACCAACCCCCAATATCCACTTACAGTTTTCGAAGACCAGACATCAATACTCATCCAGGCGGCATAAGTCTTCATCCAAGCGGGCAAGGGTCCTCATCGAAGCTAGCAGAAGTCTTCATCCAAGCGGGCAGAAGTCCTCATCGAAGCCAGCAGAAGTCTTCATCCAAGCGGGCAGAAGTCCTCATCGAAGCCAGCAGAAGTCTTCATCCAAGCGGGCAGAAGTATTCATCCAGACGGCATCTTCTATCTTTATCCATCCGGCGCAGAGCAGGTCCATCTTCAAGACATAGCTTTTTTATTTTGATAGGGCTATTAGATTAGGAGTAATTCGTTTTTATTTTTGATAATTTCTTTTTTTATTTAGTGTAATTTAGTGTTTTGTTTTTGTA
Organism: Bombina bombina; assembly: GCF_027579735.1. Lineage (NCBI taxonomy): Eukaryota > Metazoa > Chordata > Amphibia > Anura > Bombinatoridae > Bombina > Bombina bombina. The sequence goes on from NC_069500.1 coordinate 1,384,074,162, forward strand.
ACTTAGATAATTGTATTTTATTAATTTAATTTATTTTATTTGATTGTAATGTTAGGTTTTATTTTACAGGTAACGTATTTATTTTAGCTAGGTAGTTAGTAAATAGTTAATAACTCTTTACTAACTAGTCTACCTAGTTAAAATAAATTCAAACTTACTTGTTAAATAAAAATAAAACCTAAGCTACCTACAATGCAACTATTATTGATTTTGTAGCTAGCTTAGGTTTTATTTTATAGGTAAGTATGTATTTAGTTTTAAATAGGAATTATTTAGGTAAAAATTGTACGTTTTATTTAGATTTATGGTGTGTTCGGGTTAGGATTAGATTTAGTTTTAGGGTTACATTAGGGTTAGGTTTAGGGGTTAATATATGTATTTAGTGATGTGGGAGGCCAGACGTTTAGGGGTTAATAGTTTATTTTAATATATTTTGTTGTGGGGGGCTTGCGGTTTAGTGGTTAATATGTTTATTATTGTGGCGGTGTGGGCAGACGGCAGATTAGGGGTTAATAATCTTTAAATAGTGTTTGCGATGCTGGAGGGCGGCAGTTTAGGGGTTAATAGGTTTATTATAGTATTTGTGATGCGGGAGGGCCTTGGTTAGGGGTTAATAGGTAGTTTATGGGTGTTAGTGTACTTTTTAACACTTTAATTATGAGTTTTATGCTACAGATTTGTAACGTAAATCTCATAACTACTGACTTTAGATGGCGGTACGAATGTTGTCAGTATAGGGTGTACTGCTCACTTTTTGGCCTCACAGCAAAACTCGTAATACCGGCGCTATGGAAGTGAAATTAAGAAAGGACTTTTTTAAAAGTGCGGTACTGACGTTGCGTGACGGCCAAAAAGGTGTGCGGTACATAATGATGCTTTTTCACTCATAACGCCAAACTCGTAATCTAGCTGTAAGTTTGCTATTCAACAAAGAATACCAAGAGACTTAAGCATATTTAATAATATAAGTAAATTGGAAAGCTTCTTAGAATTTTGACTTTACTTTGCATTTAATGCCAATCTTATTGACTAAAGACTTTTTCATGTGTTAATTTAAAGGTACACAAAACCTAAACTTTCATGATTCAGATAGAGCATACAATTTTAAGGAACTTTCTCATTTACTCCTGTTATAAAGTTTTCTTCGTTCTCTTGCTATCTTTATTTGAAAAAGCAGGACTGTAAGCTTAGTAGCCAGCAAATTTTTGGTTCAGAACCTGGGTAGCTTTTGCTGATTCATATCTAAATGTAGCAACCAATCAGCAAGCGCTACCCAGACACTGAACCAAAAATGGGCCGACTCCTAAGCTTTACATTCCTGCTTTTTAAATAAAGATAGAAAGAACAAAGAAAAAATGATAATGGGAGTAAATTAGAAAGTTTCTTAAAATTGCATGCTCTGGGGTAAATGTATCATGGTGCGGACAGACATGATCCGCTATAACGATTCATGTCCGTCGTGTCCGCTGCACGTCGATAAATGCTGACAGCATATGCTGTTGGCATTTATCATTGCACCAGCAGTTCTTGTGAACTGCTGGTGCAATACCGCCCCCTGCAGATTTGCGGCCATGGCCGCTAGCAGGGGGTGTCAATCAGCCTGATCATATTTGATCGGGCTGATTGCTGTCCGCCACTGAAGCGGAATGGGTCGGAAAGAAAAAATTTGGGTTTTTGTGTCCCTTTAAATATGGAGCAAAAAACAGAATGTTAACACACTAATATCTATCTATTTAAACTATTCATTTAAATAAAACAGCTTCCCTGTCAGCTCAAGACTTCGCCAGCCACTTCAATAACAAATCGACTCTATCAGAAACAAAATGAGCTCTCAACACACTTCCATTCTCTCACCCAATAACGCTCGCAATCAACCACAACCCACATAACCTTAAACTTAGCTCATTCACCCCTGTTACTGAGGAAGAAGTTGGTGTATTTATTCAGCGCTCTCACCTCACTACCTGTCCCCTTGACCCTATCCCCTCACAGCTACTCCCCTCCCTCTCTTCTACCCTTACCCCTATATTCACACACATTTTCAACCTCTCCCTCAGCACTGGTATATTTTCCTCATCTCTTAAACATGCACTGGTCACATCTATCCTCAAAAAAACCTTCTCTCGATCCAACCTCCCCATCCAACTACCGCCCTATTTACCTATTCCCTCTTGTCTCAAAGCTTCTCGAAAAGCTAGTATATGTACGTCTATCCCATTTCCTTACATTAAACTCCCTCCTTGACCCACTGCAATCTGGATTTCATCCCCATCACTCCACAGAGACAGCAATCGTTAAGGTTACCAACGACCTACTTATAGCAAAATCAAAAGGCCACTTCTCTGTGCTTATCCTCCTTGATCTGTCTGCAGCCTTCGATACTGTTGACCACCCTCTTTTGCTCCAAAGCCTCCAATCCTTTGGCATTTGTGACACAGCCTTCTTGTGTTTCTCTTCCTACCTGTCAAACCGTACCTTTAGTGTAGCCTTCTCTGGAGCCTCCTCTGCCCTGTCACCACTTTCTGTCGGGGTAACGCAAGGCTCTGTTTTTAAGTTTTTAAAGCTTCAAGCGCTCCCTAAAGACTCTTCTGTTCAGGGATGCATACAACCTACACTAAACTTTCCTAATACCAGTTCCTCTCCTCCATTGCTATCCGCTATGAACCCCCTTAGCATGTAAGCCTAAGAGTCCAGCTGTTTGTAGATCACCTTCTTAAGAGCTGACTACAACAGTGCGACTTTTGGCAGGGCTCTCTACCCGTTTGATCCCTATAAATGTTTCCTTGTATTCCGCCTATGTTTATAGCGCTGAGGAATCTGTTGTCGCTCTACAAATAACCAATAAAAATAATAATAATAATAATAATAATAATAACAAAAGATACAGTTATTTCTGGTAATCAGTTATTTATTCCTGGTAATCAGTTATTTAACAGTTATTTAAAAAAAAAAAATTGTCACATTTTTCTAAATGTAGCCATCATTCAGCAAGCGCTACCCAGGGTTCTGAACCAAAAATGAGCCAGCTCCTAAGCTTACATTCCTGCTTTTCAAATAAAGTTATGAGGAGAACAAAGAATAATTGATAATAGGAGTAAATTAGAAAGTTGCTTAAAATTGCATGTTCTGGGGGGTAGTTATCAAGCCGTCAACCTCAAATACGCTGCGTATTCCGCAGCGTATTTGTGGCGAGGCTGATACGCCTTAGTTATCAAAGGCTCGAGACCGGCAAAAGTAGAATTTTGTGACGTCAGCTTCGATCCGCCGGACTCAGTCCGACACAGATCGATTCTTACGTCACTCCAGATGTTCCGCACACAAGTGCGGCACATTCTCACTACTTTTGCTAGCTATCAAAAAACTAGCAGGTACGATCAGCAGTTTTACGGCCCAGCGTACCTGGTTTTCAAAGCGCCAGCCTGGAGGCGGCGGATCCCATAGGAATCAATGGGAGTCTGACCATAGCGAAAGTACAAGTTCGCTGCTGACAGACATCCCATTGATTCCTATGGGAGCTGTCTACACCTAACACCCTAACATGTACCCCGAGTCTAAACACCACTAATCTGACCCCCCCTACACCGCCGCAACTAAATAAAGTTATTACCCCCTAAACCGCCGCTCCCGGAGCCCACCGCAAGCTACTCTATACATATTAACCCCTAAACCGCCGCTCCCGGAGCCCACCGCAACTATAATAAATGTATTAACCCCTAACCCGCCGCTCCCTGAACCCGCCGCAACCTATATTAAATGTATTAACCCCTATCCTGCCCCCCCTACACCGTCGCCACCTATAATAAATTTATTAACCCCTATCCTGCCCCCCACTATGCCGCCGCCACTGTAATAAAATGATTAACCCCTAAACCTAACCCTAACCCTAACGCCCCCTAACTTAAATATTAATTAAATAAATCTAAATAAATTAACTCTTATTAACTAAATGAATCCTATTTAAAACTAAATACTTACCTTTAAAATAAACCCTAATATAGCTACAATATAAATAATAATTATATTCTAGCTATCTTAGGATTTTTTTTTATTTTACAGGTACCTTTCAATTTATTTTAACCATGTACAATAGCTATTAAATAGTTATTAACTATTTAATAGCTTACCTAGCTAAAATAAAGAGAAATGTACCTGTGAAATAAATCCTAACCTAAGTTACAATTACACCTAACACTACACTATACTTTAATAAATTATTCCTATTTAAAAATAAATACTTACCTGTAAAATAAACCCTAAGATAGCTACAATGTAATTAATAATTATATTATAGCTATCTTAGGATTTATATTTATTTTACAGGTAACTTTGTATTTATTTTAGCTAGTTAGAATAGTTATTAAATAGTTATTAACTATTTAATAACTACCTAGCTAAAAGAAATACAAAATTACCTGTAAAATAAATCCTAACTTAAGTTACAATTAAACCTAATACTACACTATCATTAAATTAACTAAATAAACTACCTACAAAGAACTACAATGAAATACAATTACATAAACTAACTAAAGTACAAAAAATAAAAAAAGCTAAGTTACAAAAAATAAAAAATTAAGTTACAAACATGTTAAAAATATTACAACAATTTTAAGCTACTTACACCTAATCTAAGCCCCCTAATAAAATAACAAACCCCCCCAAAATAAAAAAAATCCCTACCCTATTCTAAATTACATAAATTTCAAAGCTCTTTTACCTTACCAGCCCTTAAAAGGGCCATTTGTGGGGGCATGCCCCAAAAAGTTCAGCTCTTTTGCCTGTAAAATAAAAATACAACCCCCCCCCCAACATTAAAACCCACCACCCACATACCCCTAATCTAACCCAAACCCCCCTTACAAAAACCTAACACTAATCCCCTGAAGATCATCCTACCTTGAGTCGTCTTCACTCAGCCGAGCCACCGATGGAACTGAAGAGGACATCCGGAGCGGAAGAAGTTAATCCTCCAAGCGGCGCTGAAGAAATCTTCCATCCGATGAAGTCATCATCCAGGCGGCGCTGAAGAAGTCTTCGATCCGTCCGATGTCATCTTCAAAGAGGCGCTGAAGAGGTCTTCTATCCGGGCGAAGTCATCTTCCAAGCCGGGTCTTCAATCTTCCTTCCGCCGACGCGGAACCACCTTCTTCACCGACGGACTACGACGAATGACGGCTCCTTTAAGGGACGTCATCCAAGATGGCGTCCCCTCAATTCCGATTGGCTGATAGGATTCTATCAGCCAATCGGAATTAAGGTAGGAAAATCTGATTGGCTGATGGAATCAGCCAATCAGATTCAAGTTCAATCCGATTGGCTGATCCAATCAGCCAATCAGATTGAGCTCGCATTCTATTGGCTGATCGGAACAGCCAATAGAATGCGAGCTCAATCTGATTGGCTGATTCCATCAGCCAATCAGATTTTCCTACCTTAATTCCGATTGGCTGATAGAATCCTATCAGCCAATCGGAATTGAGGGGACGCCATCTTGGATGACGTCCCTTAAAGGAGCCGTCATTCGTCGTAGTCCGTCGGTGAAGAAGGTGGTTCCGCGTCGGCGGAAGGAAGATTCAAGACCCGGCTTGGAAGATGACTTCGCCCGGATAGAAGACCTCTTCAGCGCCTCTTTGAAGATGACATCGGACGGATCGAAGACTTCTTCAGCGCCGCCTGGATGATGACTTCATCGGATGGAAGATTTCTTCAGCGCCGCTTGGAGGATTAACTTCTTCCGCTCCGGATGTCCTCTTCAGTTCCATCGGTGGCTCGGCTGAGTGAAGACGACTCAAGGTAGGATGATCTTCAGGGGATTAGTGTTAGGTTTTTGTAAGGGGGGTTTGGGTTAGATTAGGGGTATGTGGGTGGTGGGTTTTAATGTTGGGGGGGGGGTTGTATTTTTCTTTTACAGGCAAAAGAGCTGAACTTTTTGGGGCATGCCCCCACAAATGGCCCTTTTAAGGGCTGGTAAGGTAAAAGAGCTTTGAAATTTATGTAATTTAGAATAGGGTAGGGATTTTTTTTATTTTGGGGGGGTTTGTTATTTTATTAGGGGGCTTAGATTAGGTGTAAGTAGCTTAAAATTGTAGTAATATTTTTAACATGTTTGTAACTTAATTTTTTATTTTTTGTAACTTAGCTTTTTTTATTTTTTGTACTTTAGTTAGTTTATGTAATTGTATTTCATTGTAGTTATTTGTAGTTAATTTATTTAATTAATGTAATGATAGTGTAGTATTAGGTTTAATTGTAACTTAAGCTAGGATTTATTTTACAGGTAATTTTGTATTTCTTTTAGCTAGGTAGTTATTAAATAGTTAATAACTATTTAAGGACTATTCTAACTAGCTAAAATAAATACAAAGTTACCTGTAAAATAAATATAAATCCTAAGATAGCTATAATATAATTATTAATTACATTGTAGCTATCTTAGGGTTTATTTTACAGGTAAGTATTTATTTTTAAATAGGAATAATTTATTAAAGTATAGTGTAGTGTTAGGTGTAATTGTAACTTAGGTTAGGATTTATTTCACAGGTACATTTCTCTTTATTTTAGCTAGGTAAGCTATTAAATAGTTAATAACTATTTAATAGCTATTGTACATGGTTAAAATAAATTGAAAGGTACCTGTAAAATAAATATAAATCCTAAGATAGCTAGAATATAATTATTATTTATATTGTAGCTATATTAGGGTTTATTTTAAAGGTAAGTATTTAGTTTTAAATAGGATTCATTTAGTTAATAAGAGTTAATTTATTTAGATTTATTTAATTAATATTTAAGTTAGGGGGGCGTTAGGGTTAGACTTAGGTTTAGGGGTTAATCATTTTATTACAGTGGCGGCGGCGTAGTGGGGGGCAGGATAGGGGTTAATAAATTTATTATAGGTTGCGGCGGGTTCATGGAGCGGCGGTTTAGGGGTTAAACTATTTATTTAGTTGCGGAGAGGTGCGGGATCAGCAGGATAGGGGTTAATAATTTTATAATAGAGGGCGACGGTGTAGGGGGGGCAGGATAGGGGTTACTAGGTATAATGTAGGTGGCAGCGGTGTCCGGGAGCGGCGGTTTAGGGGTTAATACATTTATAAGACTTGCGGCGGGGTCTAGGAGCGGCGGTTTAGGGGTTAATACATTTATAAGACTTGCGGCGGGGTCTAGGAGCGGCGGTTTAGGGGTTAGTAACTTTATTTAGTTGCGGGGGCCTCCGGGGGCGCCGGTATAGGGGGTAGAACAGTGTAGTTTAGTGTGAGTGCTTAGTGACAGGCTAGCAATAAAGCTGGGAAAAAGCCGAAGGGCAGCGAGATCGGATGAGTGATAACTGTCACAGTCCGCTGCTCATCGCCCCGCGGCTTTTTGACAGCTTTATTTGATAACTTAGGCGAACGTATTCAAGGTCCGCGGCGGCGAAGGTAGGCGAGCTTAGGCGGACGTATTGGACCGGCGAAGCCAGAAAAGTAGACGGCTTGATAAGTAGCCCCCTTAATCTGAATCATGAAAAAAATATTTTCACATTCCAATGTTCTTCACATAGCAGAATATGTTCTATTTATTAATAAATACATATTTCTATGTATATCTGCCTTGTCTGGGTATATACCTTTATATGCTATCTTCAATAAATTGCATGTTTTCTATTCTCATACCTAGTAGTGCCTGCTCTTTCGTGTGTGGTCATATGCTAATTTCTAAACCTTTGAAGGCTGCTTCTTATATGAATGCATTTGACAGTTTTTCACAGCTAGAGGACGTTAGTTCATGTGTGCCATATAGATAACATTGTGCTCATGCCCGTGGAGTTACTTATGAGAGGGCACTGATCGGCTAAAATGCAAGTCTGTCAAAGAAACTGAAATAAGGGAGCAGACTGCAGAATCTTAGATAAAAGGTAATTACAGAGGTAAAAAGTATATTAATATAACTGTGTTGGTTATGCAAAACTAGGGAATGGTTAATAAAGGGATTATCTATCTTTTTAAACAATAGAAATTCTGGAGTAGACTGGCCCTTTAACTAAGATGGCCTTTGGCAGTAAAATAACAGCACTACCATCTTTGTTAAGGTCACCGTGAGTATTACACAAGCGTGGCATTCGGCTTCCCCCCACATGCACAATGCATAGTGCTGTTATTTAACTGACGGTACAGTGGAGAACAGGCTGCCTACAAGCACCTTGGCTGTAAATCAGTCCCTGTGTACAGTATTTATAAAAAATTCTCTTAAAGTTCTAAAAATGTTTAAGTTGCTGAAGTTTGATTATTGCAAATAAATTCCCTCCTTTAAAATATACAAAATAGTGAACAGCGCTAAATCTTGGTCAACATACCCCTTGTATAAGGGGTAAGAAACTTTCCAACGATAGAAGCCGGAACAGGACTCTCAGACGAGATGCAGCTGCACACCAACCCGTAGATTCCTCTCTCTCGGATAGACAGACGGTGCTATGAAGACAAAAAAGGGACAGCGCAACTCGATTCAAGGTAGATTTTATTAACATCCAGATCTGCACACACGTAGAAATGCACTTACAAGATGTAAGATGATAAAAAGCAGTAGTTAAAAGACAAGATCAGGACACTCCAGGTTCAGCGTAGCATCTTTAGCAGCGGTTGAATTATTTCCTGAACCCTGAACACACCTGCTGGATCAAAAAGCCTCAACGCGTTTCGACGGTTCACACACACCGGCTTCATTCACTCTTGAAAAAGTCGGTGTGTGTGAACCGGCGAAACACATTGAGGCTTTTTGATCCAGCAGGACATCCGTAGGTGGAGGGGAGTGTCGCCAGGCGGTGATCCTTTGACGTATCCAGCGCATAGGTGCCGATTACCCGGGAGTTTTGAATTAGACGCCGGAAATAATTCAACCGCTGCTAAAGACGCTACGCCTGAACCTGGAGTGTCCTGATCTTGTCTTTTAACTACTGCTTTTTATCATCTTACATCTTGTAAGTGCATTTCTACGTGTGTGCAGATCTGGATGTTAATAAAATCTACCTTGAATCGAGTTGCGCTGTCCCTTTTTTGTCTTCATAGCAAATTCCCTCCTTTACTGAGGGCTACATGTACTAAATGCCATGTGGACAAGATTCTTAACTTGAGAAACTGTCCGCACGACTTTGTGACTTAGAGGCAGTGGACTCTGTGCGTCTGCTTCGCGTATGTACCATTACACATGCAAGCGAGTGTGTAATGTCACCCCCTTCCCTTACCCGACCTATCTCATGAGAGAAGAGCCTGTCAATCACCCGATCAAGTGTGTTCAGGGTGATTTCTTTCTGCCAACTCAGAGGTGGCAGAGATTGTAAGAAGCATTGAACCTGCCCTGCAAGGGCTCCAAAGCAGCTTACATTGCTTAGTACATGGAGCACTATGTGTTAAATACTCAGGGTTTAACACATAGTTGAAGTTTTGGAGCATACACAAGTATGCTTACTTCTCATTTGCTCAGCAGTTGTACCCTCATCTGCAGTGGCACAGGAGCACAACATTGTCTAGAGTCAATAAAAGTCATCTGTAAAACTAATATCTTGTGATAATTCAAAAACATTTGTACCTACAGCAAAGAGTTGTGAGTTAAACAACATTGTCATCAATGTAGCCATATCTTTTTCGTAAACCAGGGGCGAGATTACATATGTGGAGCAGGCTTCATAAACTGCTGTAAGTTGTACAACCAACAATGTCCAGAAATGTGCGTAAATACACATTTCTGGAGTCGCCAGTGACTTACGCCAGTTTAGAAACTGCCGGCACATAATAATAATAAAAAATAATAAAATCTCCATTTATAGTCTAACACGCCACCCAAAAATAAACCCGACACTTCAAATCCCCTATATCCGCAATCCCCCCCACATGGCAACTAATAATAAAAGTATTAACCCCTAAACCGTCAACCCCCACAACGCAATATACCTAATAAATATATTTACCCCTAACCCACCATTCACCCACATCGCGATCCACCTAATATATGTATTAACCCCTAATCCGCCATTCACCCACATCGCAATCTACCTAATAAAAAGTATTAACCCCTAATCTGCCAACCCCCACATCGCAATAAACCTAAATAATCTATTAACTGCTTAAATGCTAACCCCCCACAACACAAATAACTAATTTAATTACTATGCCCCCTAACCTAACACCCCCTAAATTAACCCCAATTACCTAAAATTAAAAAATACTAAATTACAATTAAAATAAACTAACATTACTTTAAAAATAAAAAGTTTAAATTGATCTAAAATTACAAAAAATAAAAAAGTCTAACATTACAGAAAATAATAAACCAAATTATCAAAAATAAAAAAATTAAACCGAATCCCTATGAAAATAAAAAAGCCCTCCAAAATAAAAAAAACCCAAATCTCAACTATACTACCAATAGCTCTTAAAAGGGCCTTTTTTAGGGCATTACCCTAAGTTAAACAGCTCTTTTACATTTATAAATACTAAGTCCCCCCTAACAGTAAACACCCCCACCCACCAAACCACCCAAAATAAAAAAAAATAACACTAAAAAAAACTAAGCTACCGATTGCCCCTAAAGGGGCATTTGTATGGGCATTGCCCTTAAAAGGGCATTCAGCTCTTTTACTGCCCCTAAAAGGGCAGTCAGCTCTTTTACAAGCCCATTAAAACCCTAATCTATTCCTATTTGCTGAAAAATTTAAATCTGCCAATAGGATTAGAGCTACTGAAATCCTATTGACTGATTTGATTTTTTTTTTTTTTTTAGATTAGGGTTTTAATCGGTTTGTAAAAGAGCTGAATGCCCTACAAATGCCCCTTTAGGGGCAATGGGTAGCTTAGGTTTTTTTAGTGTTAGTTTTTTTAAAATTTTGGGTGGTTTGGTGGGTGGGGGGGTTTTACTGTTAGGGGGGACTTATTATTAAACATAAAAGAGCTGTTTAACTTAGGGCAATGCTCTAAAAAAGGCCCTTTTAAGGGCTATTGGTAGTTTAGTTTAGATTAGGCGGTGTTTTTATTTTGGGTGTTTTTTTTTATTTTCATAGGGATTAGGTTTAATTTTTTTATTTTTGATAATTTGGTTTATTATTTTCTGCAATGTTAGACTTTTTTATTTTTTATCATTTTAGATTAATTTAAACTGCATTTTTTAATTTTTAAAGTAATAAGTTTTTTATTTTAATTGTAATTTAGTATTTTTTAATTTTAGGTAATTGGGGTTAATTTAGGGGGTGTTAGATTAGGAGTTTTAGTAATTAAATTAGTTATTTGCCTTGTGTGAGGTTGGCAGTTTAGGAGTTAATAGATTATTTAGGTTAATAGCGATATGGGGTTTGGCGGTTACGGGTCACTAGGTTAATTAGGTTTAATGCGTTGTGGTGGGATGGTGGATTAAGGGTTAATAGTTTTAATAGGTAGATTGCAATGTGGGGTATTGCGGATTAGGGGTTAATAGTTTAAATAGGTATGTTTACGTTGTTGGGGGAGGGTGGTTTAGGGCTTAATCACTTTATTAGGTCGTGTGCGATGTGGGGGTTGGCGGATTAGGGGTTAATATATTTTAATAGTTATTGCGGTGGGGGAGATGGCGGTTGACAGGTACATATGGCGCAGGTGTTAGGTGCTTATATACTCAGCTCAAGGCTTGCTGCGCCTGCCTATGTGTGGCGAGGTGACAATGGAGTAAGATTTCTGCATTTTTGCCGCATAAGTCCTTGCACTGAATATGTGATACCGATTTGCAACGCGATTCTCTGTTAGTTTATAGGAGTAAAATTAGCGGGCGCCCGGTGAAATATACGCGCCACATTTATATGCGGAGCTGTATATGTGATAGCAATACCGGACTAAAAACTGGCGTCACCGGCTTTTACGGGCGACGCCGCATATGTAATCGCGCTCCTGATGTTTTAAGAAACATGATTTTTAGACTTGTATTGCGCAAAACAGCTTGAATGTTTGCGCCAACGTGCTTGCCGTGACTAATCACCTTTTAGAAAAATAAAAATACTGTAACTTAAAGGGACATAAAGCCCAAATGTTTTCTTTTATTATTCAGATAGAACATACATTTTTAAACAACTTTCCAATATACTTTTTTTTAATCAATTTGTCTTTGTTTTGTTGTTAACCTTTGTTGAAAAGCAGGAAGGTAAGTTTAGGAGTGTGGCAGCACTAAATGTTATATATAAGCAAGAGCACTATATGGCAGCGCTGTTTCCTGTCATGTAGAGCTCCAGACAATGGGGCCCATTTATCAAGCTCCGGATGCTCCATAACCCTGTCAGGCGGACAGACATCTCTGCAATTCAACCCGATCGAGTACAATTGGTTGATTGACACCTTCCTGCTGGCGTCCGATTGGCCGCAAATCTGCAGGGGCGGCGTTGCACCAGCAGCTCACAAGAGATGCTGGTGCAATGCTGAATACGGAGAGCGTATTGCTCTCCGTATTCAGCGAGGTCCGCCAGACCTTTGATAAATATCCCCCAATGTGCACGATACCTATCTAGATATCTCTTCAAATAATAGCACGAGAACAACGCAAATTTGATAATAGAAGTACATTTGAAACTTTTAAAAACTATCACCTAGATTTAGAGTTTTGCGGCCAAAGGGGTGCGTTAGCTACGCGTGCTTTTTTCTGGCCGCACCTTTTAAATACCGCTGGTATTTAGAGTTCACAGAATGGCTGCGTTAGGCTCCAAAAAGGGAGCGTACAGGCATATTTACCGCCACTGCAACTCTCGATACCAGCTGTGCTTACGGATGCGGCCAGCTTCAAAAACGTGCTCGTGCACGATTCCCCCGTAGGAAACAATGGGGCAGTTTGAGCTGAAAAAAAACCTAACACCTGCAAAAAAGCCGCGTTCAGCTCCTAACGCAGCCCCATTGTTTTCTATGGGGAAACACTTCCTACGTCTGCACCTAACACCCTAACATGTACCCCGAGTCTAAACACCCCTAACCTTACACTTATTAACCCCTAATCTGCCACCGCCGCTATCGCTGACACCTGCATATTATTATTAACCCCTAATCTGCCGCTCCGTACACCACCGCCACCTACATTATAGCTATTTACCCCTAATCTGCTGCCCCTAACACCGCCGACCCCTATATTATATTTATTAACCCCTAATCTGCCGCCCCCAACGTCGCCTCCACCTAACTACACTTATTAACCCCTAATCTGCCGACCGGACCTGAGCGCTACTATAATAAATGTATTAACCCCTAATCCGCCTCACTCCCGCCTCAATAACCCTATAATAAATAGTATTAACCCCTAATCTGCCCTCCCTAACATTGCCGACACCTAACTTCAAGTATTAACCACTAATCTGCCGACCGGACCTCACCGCTACTATAATAAATGTATTAACCCCTAAAGCTAAGTCTAACCCTAACACTAACACCCCCCTAAATTAAATATAATTTAAATCTAACAAAATAAATTAACTCTTATTAAATAAATTATTCCTATTTAAAGCTAAATACTTACCTGTAAAATAAATCCTAATATAGCTACAATATAAATTATAATTATATTATAGCTATTTTAGGATTAATATTTATTTTACAGGTAACTTTGTAATTATTTTAACCAGGTACAATAGCTATTAAATAGTTAAGAACTATTTAATAGTTACCTAGTTAAAATAATTACAAAATTACCTGTAAAATAAATCCTAACCTAAGTTACAATTAAACCTAACACTACAGTAGCAATAAATAAATTAAATAAACTACCTACAATTATCTACAATTAAACCTAACACTACACTATCAATAAATAAATTAAATACAATTCCTACAAATAAATACAATTAAATAAACTAACTAAAGTACAAAAAATAAAAAAGAACTAAGTTACAAACAATAAAAAAATATTTACAAACATTAGAAAAAAATTACAACAATTTTAAACTAATTACACCTACTCTAAGCCCCCTAATAAAATAACAAAGACCCCCAAAATAAAAAAATGCCCTACCCTATTCTAAATTACAAAAGTTCAAAGCTCTTTTACATTACCAGCCCTTAAAAGGACCTTTTGTGGGGCATGCCCCAAAGAATTCAGCTCTTTTGTTTGTAAAAAAAACATACAATACCCCCCCCCAACATTACAACCCACCACCCACATACCCCTAATCTAACCCAAACCCCCCTTAAATAAACCTAACACTAAGCCTCTGAAGATCTTCCTACCTTGTCTTCACCATGCCAGGTATCACCGATCGTTCCAGGATCCGAAATCTTCATCCAAGCCCAAGCGGGGGCTAGACATCCATCATCCGGCGGCTGAAGAGGTCAAGAAGAGGCTCCAAAGTCTTCATCCTATCCGGGAAGAAGAGGCGATCCGGACCGGCAACCATCTTGATCCAAGCGGCATCTTCTATCTTCATCCGATGACGACCGGCTCCATCTTGAAGACCTCCACCGCGGAACCATCTTCTTCTTCCGACGACTTCCCGACGAATGACGGTTCCTTTAAGGGACGTCATCCAAGATGGCGTCCCTCGAATTCCGATTGGCTGATAGGATTCTATCAGCCAATCGGAATTAAGGTAGGAAAATTCTGATTGGCTGATGGAATCAGCCAATCAGAATCAAGTTCAATCCGATTGGCTGATTCAATCAGCCAATCAGATTGAGCTCGCATTCTATTGGCTGTTCCGATCAGCCAATAGAATGCGAGCTCAATCTGATTGGCTGATCGGATCAGCCAATCGGATTGAACTTGATTCTGATTTATAATAAGGATTTATTTTACAGGTAAGTATTTAGCTTTAAATAGGAATAATTTATTTAATAAGAGTTAATTTATTACGTTAGAATAAAATTATATTTAATTTAGGGGGGTGTTAGGGTTAGAATTAGCTTTAGGGGTTAAAAAATTTATTAGAATAGCGGTGAGCTCCGGTCGGCAGATTAGGGGTTAATGTTTGAAGTTAGGTGTTGGCGATGTTAGGGAGGGCAGATTAGGGGTTAATACTATTTATTATAGGGTTATTGAGGCGGGAGTGAGGCGGATTAGGGGTTAATAAATTTATTATAGTAGCGGTGCGGTCCGCTCGGCAGATTAGGGGTTAATAAGTGTAGGTAGGTGGCGGCGACGTTGTGGGGGGCAGATTAGGGGTTAATAAATATAATATAGGGGTCGGCGGTGTTAGGGGCAGCAGATTAGGGGTACATAAGGATAACGTAGGTGGCGGCGCTTTGCGGTCGGCAGATTAGGGGTTAATTATTGTAGGTAGCTGGCGGCGACGTTGTGGGGGGCAGATTAGAGGTTAATAAATATAATATAGGGGTCGGCGGTGTTAGGGGCAGCAGATTAGGGGTACATAAGTATAACGTAGGTGGCGGTCGGCAGATTAGGGGTTAAAAAAATGTAATCGAGTAGCGGCGATGTGGGGGGGGCCTCGGTTTAGGGATACATAGGTAGTTTATGGGTGTTAGTGTACTGTAGAGCACAGTAGTTAAGAGCTTTATGAACCGGCGTTAGCCCAAAAAGCTCTTAACTACTGACTTTTTTCTGCGGCTGGAGTTTTGTCGTTAGATTTCTAACGCTCACTGCAGCCACGACTCTAAATACCGGAGTTAGAAAGATCCCATTGAAAAGATAGGATACACAATTGACGTAAGGGGATCTGCGGTATGGAAAAGTCGCGGCTGGAAAGTGAGCGTTAGACCCTTTCCTGACTGACTCCAAATACCAGAGGGCGGTAAAAACCAGCGTTAGGACCCTCTAACGCTGGTTTTCACGGCTACCGCCCAACTCCAAATCTAGGCCTATATTCTTTGGGGCCTATTTATCAAAGGTCTTGCGGACCTGATCTGACAGTGTGGATCAGGTCCGCAAGACCTCGCTGAATGCGGAGAGCAATACGCTCTCCGCATTTAACATTGCAACGCCGCCCCTGCTGACTCGCGGCCAATCGGCCGCCAGCAGGGAGTAGTCAATCAACCCGATCGTACTCGATCGGATTGATTTCCGGCGATTCCTGTCCGCCTCATCAAAGCAGGCGGACAGGGTTATGGATCAGCAATCTTTAGACCGCTGCTTCATATCTGGTGTTTCTGGCGAGTCGAAACACGGCCCTTCAAGCTCCATTCGGAGCTTTATAAATGGGCCCCTTTATCTGAATCATGAAAGAAGAAAATTGGGTTTCATGTCCATTTTATACCACATAAATGAAAATATTCACTAAATAGCAATATTTTAATAACGCCACTTCTAGATGCTGCGGTTGAGATTTCTGTATTCTCAATTTTCTAGCAGTTCTTATTTGCTGTACAAGATATTACATAGATGGATATTAAGTACATTTATATATGTACCTTTAGGAACACCCACTAGTGAATAAAGACACAAGAGAAATGTGGAAATCTTGAATAATTTAAAGGGACCTGATACCCAAAAATTTTCTTTCATGATTTAGGTAGAACATACAATTTTAAACAACTGTGCAGTTTATTTCTATTATCAAATTTGTTTCATTCTTTTGGTATAATTTGTTGAAGGAGCAGCAATGCACTACTGGTTTCTAACTGAACACATGGGTGAGCCAATGAAAATGGGTATATATATATGCAGCCACCAATCAGCAGCTAGAACCTAGGTTCTTTGCTGCTCTTGAGCTTACCTATATAAACCTTTCAGCAAAGGATAACATGAGATGGAGGCAAATTAAATAATACAAGTAAATTTTGCCCATGCAGAAAAATCACTGTTTCATTAAAAAAAAACTTGGAACACATGTGAATAAGTAAAAAAAAAGCTGGTTTGGTAGGTTATCGAGTGTCTGTAGTTGTCAAATTTGAAAAATGGTTCCTAAAAACATGTTAGAAAGCTTTTAGAAAATGGAATGTGATCACCTCAAATAGACTGTCCTATGTTTTGTACGGGGCCTTTTATCAGCAAGCTGATAAATTGTTCTTGGGTCAGAAAAAAAAAAAAGATTGTGATTGGCTCGAATTAGAAAAGTGCTTATTGGTGACAAAAAAATCCCTGATAAAGATCAGCTTACAATTTGTGACTGACCCCAAAATGTTCTTACAAAATACAGAATTTTATTTTTACACTAGAGCATACATTGGTATTTCAAGTTAATATCTTTAGCACCATACACAGCGCTAGATTACAACTTGAGCAAAAAATATTGCTTCAGCAAAAGCGATATTTGCGTTCAACTTAGTAATACCAGTGTGCGCAAATGTGCGCTGGTAGTACAAGTGAGGTGTAATCACGAGAGCGCGCTTCCATAGACTCCAATGGGAGCCTCGTTCTTATGCTGTGAGACACGGCATGAGAACAAGAACAGTAAAGGGGGTAAGTCACACAGCGATGGGCAGCAAATATAAATATATACTGTATGTGTATGACTATATACATATATACTTATGTGTTAATATGTGTATATATTTACTGGGAACACTCAGTCCCCATAGACGGCAATGTAAAGGCACACCGGCCAACGTTAGGCCCCAAAAACGGCCTAATGCAATTAAAAAAAAAAAAAAAGAATAAAAAGATACTAATATATTTTATTTTAATAAAGCCACTACACACTTAATTTTGGGGGACATTGGGGGACTTTTTAGAAATTAACCAGAGGTCTGATCTCTGGTTAATTTTTTGAGTGCTAATTGCTACCGCAAGCTCGCAGTAGCAATAACCAGCCCTTTGTAATGGCTGGTTATTTATCGTGAGCAGTTGGTACTAATAAGCTATACCTAATAAGCAAGCATAACTGCACATCTAAATGGCAGCAATATGTCATACTAACCAATTTAACATATACTTAAAGCCGATACTGCCAATGTGAATATCTCTGTTTACCTATCCAATGTCATGATATGGCAATTTAACTTGCTAAAGACAACATTTTGCTATTCAGGTTGTCATGTGTGAGATCTGCTAACATAGATTTAATATCATTGCAAATACATAGAGATGGAAAACCCATGAGCTGTAAGTAATGCTTCACTACCGACGGTATAAATCCATATCCTTCACATAACATCACCAAATGAAACAGATAGCAGGAATCTGTATTCTGAAGGCTACAAAGCACTTTCCTTGTCGATAAGATCCTTTTAAATATTAGTCATTTTATTTATTTGATGACAAAATATTTGGTGACAATGTACATTTCATATCTTGCTCTAGATGTGGAAATCAAAATTTTAAAGTAAAACACAGTAATGTTTTTCCATAATCCCCAATATTTCTAGGAGGTGTTATGTGACAGGGAGGTGCGGCGGGATTTTGGGCAGTGTCCCACTGGTGTTTTATGGGAGGAGCCATGACAGTAGTGGCAGAACCACAAGTGTTCATTGGGTGTGAATATGTGTGTCATGGGAGGGGCTGGGCGGAGACACGACATGTCATTGGCAGAGCTATGGCATTCCTAGAAAACTGGCACTTTTGCCATGACAGGCGAAGCCCCAAACCTGTGATGAAATCCATGATAGCTGTGGGGGGTGGGGGTGGGGTGGGGGGGCTCAATATCACAGCTCCAGACCAGCATAGTTGGCAATTGTCTGATTTTCCTGGGTAGGCTGACCATATTGCCGCTTTAAAAAGGGACACATATGAAAAATACATATGTTAGGGCTGTTTTCAGGGCTGTTTAAAGAAATGGTGTTGTATAAGAACCCTCACATATGTATTTTTCATATGTGTTCCTTCTTAAAGCGGCAATATGGTCAGCCTATTCCTGGGACAGTTACAGTTATTAGCCACCTGTGCCATTATATAATGGTTCTGGGAGTCTATCCTACATTGTATAAAGCTGCACTGAGATGTTGGCTTGGCATGAACATCTGGGAATCACACATGAAATCTTGGAATGTATTTGTTTGCATATTGTAATGTCTCCTATACATTTTATTAGATAACAATTAAAGGGACATGAAACACATTTTTTTCCATGATTCAGAAAGAGTATATGATTTTAAACAATTTTACAATTTACTTCTGTTATCCAATTTGTTTCATTCTCTTAGTATCATTTGTTGAAGGAGCAGCAATGCACTACTAGGATGTAATTAAACACATCAAGTGAGCCAATCAAAATAATCAAATATATATGCACCCACCAATCAACAGCTAGCTCCCATGAGTGCTTTGCTGCTCCAAGCCAAACTAAGTATGCTTTTTAACAAAGGATAGCAAGAGAACAAAGCAGACAATATAATAGAAGTAAATTAGAAAGTTGTTTAAAACAGCATGCTCTATCTGAATCATGAAAGTAAAATGTAGGTTTTCATGTCCCTTTAAATAATAATTCTAATGTGGTAAACTGGCATCTATGAATCTCCTGCAGTTTACATTAGATTTAATAAACCAATATGTAATATTTGTGCATATTGTATGCAATTTGCATTGGCTGTATTCGGTCAAGCATTGGAAACACTTGGTATTTTTTTTATTTTTTATTGCTACCCTGAATATTGTCCCAGGATTTTTTTTTTTTTTTCAAATATTGGCAACTCCGCTCCAGTAATATGAAAAAAAAAAAAAAGGATATGGTGGGTATATAAATTAAATAATACATTATTTAGCCCTTTTGATGCGAGTCAAGTATCAGCTCATACACTAGGTGAAATAAAATGATTTCTTTAAAGAACTATATAAAACCACTGGTTACAGTTGTTTGGTGCACTGAAAAAAAATCCTCATATCATCCTACAAAACATTTGACAATTAAAGGGACATTGTACTATAACATTTCTTCTTTTTAATGTGTTTCAAAGGATCCATTTTCTCTTTATTTTTGTCTTTCACAATAGTTGGCTTTGTCTGTTGAAACCCCCACCTGTACTGAAAATATGAATACTTTTGCATTTTCTAAAGAAAAGAATCCAGGTTGCCTGCTCTTTCTGTATGCTTATGCCATTTAAAGGGACAGTAAGCACTTTGAGATTTGTAAAAAAAAATGCTTAGTAATTTTTATTTATTTTGCTCCCTTTTCCTATATTATAGCTCAGAATTGAGTAATTTCTACTTCTTAGAACACCAAAAGCACCCTGTTGACTTTTCAAGGCTAACCAGGCCACATATCTAATTGGTTTTAACTGATAACAACTGCAAAACAGAGTACTTTATACTAACTTTATGACTGTGACTAGCCTTGTTGTCTGGAGACTAAAGCCCCAATTGGCTCCTGCAAATAAGGCAAATAGTAGGTGGAGTTTAGCTATTGAAAAATAATTGCAGTTACAAAGATGTTAGTTTGTTAAATGATGTTAATCCCTGGGATATGAGGGCCCTGATGGGACAGAGTATGTGGTCCCTTTTGTGTGAAGGGAGAACAAGGGGTCATTAGTCATTTGGTTTTATACTATTGTTCAACTATGGTCTGGAAGGGACAAAATGGACAATGATTTGATCACACAGCACTCTAGAGGTCAAGCAGTAGTCATATTCCCTCTTACAGAAGAGGGTACATGTGCATGTCAGACTCCGCAGTACCTTCTACTGCTTAGGGCTGTATGCTATGTATCGTGGCCGGACTGTTATCCATCAGACAATATTCCGAAAGACATTTATCCGGCTGCTGGTTGGGAATGAAGCTTAAAAATCACAGTTTTATAACATTTTTAATAGTGGACTGACAAAAGACAATTAAATCAACTTATATATAACATTTATAACATTTTTAATAGTGGACTGACAAAAGACAATTAAATCAACTTATATATAAAATATTAATTATAATATATAATATTATAATTATAAAAATTATATTATGTGTTAAAAGTACATCGTGAGGGTAGGGACCCATGGATAGGTTCCCAGAGGCGGTTGCGGCGCCCGAGTCACTGATTGTAACAGAAAATTTTGGATCGTATCTGCCCTCGGCCGAATGTATCTTGATTTATTTAAGTAAATCTTATATATTATGTGCTATTGCCTTTAAAAAGTCTAATCTTGAGTATTGACTGTATTTTTCTAAAACTTTCATTTGTGTTGTTTTTTTACCTCAGTAGCCACAATATATAGTTAAATTCTCCACTTTTTTACTGATGACAATTACGCAATTACGTGATTGTGTGATTGTGCTGTTCGGCGTGCAGTCGGAAGCAGTGTATCTCGGACATATGTCTGACGGACGAATGTGCATCAGCATTTTGTCCGTCGGAATTTTGTCCGAGCACCGCTATGTATGTGCCTGGATTATAAATGTAATAGGCAAGTATGGGTTTAAATTAAAGGGACATGAAACCCAACATTTTTATTTCATGATTTAGGTAGAACATACCATTTTAAACAACTTTCCAGTTTACTCTATCATTAAATTTGCTTCATTCTCTTGGTATCATTTGTTGAAGGAGCAGCAATGCACTACTAGTTTCTAACTGAACACATGGGCGAGCTGATGACAATCGGTGTATATATATGCAGCCATCAATCAGCAGCTAGAACTTAGCTTCTGAGCTTAATTAGATAAACCTTTCAGCAAAGGATAACAAGAGAAGGAAACAAATTAAATAACAGAAGTCAGTTGGAGAATAATGAAAGAAAAATGAATTGTATGCTCTGTCTAATTCATGAATGTCTAATTATGACTTTACTGTCCCTTTAATTCTGTCTGTGTTCTCTGCAGCAATGTTAACCCCTTGATTGCTAGTGACAATTATGTAACCTTTTATTTTGCCATAGCACAAATGCAGATGTGTAACCTATACCTACTGGTTTATGCTGTTAGCCTATGGGGTTGATTTATCAAAGGCTTCGCAAGCCGTTTGACCCCCTTCGACTACATGTTCTCACAAGAGAACCTGCAGTCCATATATCAGACTGCTGCTTTCCTAACCTTGTCCAACCGGGGAGATTGACAGCTCTTGCCCGTGCGCGATTGGCTGTGCACGGGCAGGATGTGGGATTGCACGCAAGCGCAAAATAGCACTCTTGTGCAATGTTGAATTCCACCAGCGGAATTCAGCCAGCCAGAGGAGAGCTGTGGCGAACAGGGGCGCGTATGTGCGCTCCTGTTCTCCGCTGCTTAATAAATCGACCCCTTAACCTTGTTTGTACACAGCATTGTAGGCTGATTTAGTGGCTGCTGACTACAGGAACAGTTCTTTTGAGAATCCTTTTTCCTGCTCCTTTTGCATTTGGTACCTGATAGATACTCTGGTACTAAACTTTAGCTTAGCCATTGACTATTTCTTTGGATTGCCGGTGGGTGGTGAGGGTTGGTTCTGCTTATCTGGTGATAACCTTGTTCAGTTCCTGACATTGGAATACTTTGCATCTCCTCCCTACTTGGTTCCAGGCCTCCAAAAAGGTAAAGCCTTTATTAAAGGGACAGTGTACTCCAGAATTTGTATTGTTTAAAAAGATAGATAATCCCTTAATTACCCTTTCCCCGGCTATAGTGAATCATGTCCGCCCTGCATCGCTGTGACAGACCCTTCTGTCAGGACTGAAGGAGTTAATTGTGTTTAGCTAAGAAACTAAATTCTAAAGACAGGTTTTCTGGCCTCAGCTATTGTGTGCTATAATTACATTTAAGTAATAAACAGGCCATTGTTTAATCACCCTCAGAGAGCAGACGCTAGGTGATAAGACAAGCCAAATGTGTTTAAGTTGTTATCTGCCTAAGTAAAGTATTTAAGTAATGTAATTCTACTGTTTCATAAAAGGGCGTCTTCCCCTTTTTTATCTAAATGTACAAGAGTCTTTCAACCCCCCCATCTGGGGTCAAACCTGTATAAATACTAGGCATCTAGCCTTTAATAAATGTCATTCTGTTTTAAACCTGAAACTGGCTGGGTTGTGAATTGCTGATTCCCTGTGCAGGACATTGTTCATCTGGTATTAACCCTTGGTATACTGTTGGTACCGTAACATTGGTGGCAAGCGACGGAATGAACCTTATCGCCCAGAAGAGCAACTACACAAGCCAGTAACCTCAGGAAGAGGGGGATTATTACAATACTGACTAAGATGGAAAGAGTATCAGGAACAGAAGGAACCAATGGGCCCAGCATAGCAGACAGAACCCCTGAAGAAGCAAGCTTTGATCGGGCGGTTAAAATAAGACTGGCATATTATGGCCCCAACCCATCTGCGGAAATTATCGACCGGGTCATAGCAGCTGTGGAGGCCAACCTACTTCGCCAAAGCGGCGCTGCAGCAAACCCAGTGGAAAAGAGAAAAGTAAATTTTGCAGCTTTTAAAAACTTCCTGGAAACAGAAGGAGAGATTGATGGGTACCTTGCGGATTTTGAGAGGCAATGTGCACTACACAAGGTACCCGCAGAGGACTGGGTCACGATATTATCCGGAAAATTATCCGGCCGGGCCAGTGAGGCTTTTCGGGCCATTCCAGATGAGGAAGTCGGGGATTATAATACTGTAAAAGAGGCTCTGCTCTCCAGGTATGCGGTTACACCGGAGGCATACCGGAGGCGGTTCAGAGACACTGTTAAATTAGCTGGAGATTCCTACCTTGAGTGGGCATGTAAGGTGCACCGCACAGCAGCTCACTGGATAGCGGGGTGCCAAGTCGTATCTGGGGAAGAGGTGCTGCAGCTATTCCTGTTGGAACATTGCTTCGACAAGTTACCCGCAGGAGTTCGAGAGTGGGTTCGGGACCGTAAACCCTCCACCCTGCATGAAGCGGCTCGCTTGGCAGATGAGTATACGGATGCCCGCAAACTGGACACTGCTACCACTAAGCCCCCTGCTAGAGTGGAGTACAGACCCCCAGTCACCCCAGCAGCTGCCAGTTACCAACCCCCGGCGCACCGCTATACCACACGGCATCTGGCCACGAACTACCCTCAGAGAGCCCGGTTCAATTCGCGGGGCTACTCACAACCGATTCGATGCTTTGGATGTAAGCAACTAGGGCACAAAAGACCAGAGTGTCCCCTAAATGCAGCGAACCAAGCACAGTCCTGGAGAAGACCTGCCGGCGGAATCACACGTAACCCTCAGCCTGCGGCCCGCTACGTAGAGGCGCAAGAATGCTGGAGCATCCTACATGAGGCAGACCTTGTGCAAGCTGCCCACCGGAATAACCGGCAACTGGTTAAAGTGAATGGGAAGAAGGTCAGTGGTCTAAGGGATACTGGTGCTACCATGACCTTGCTTCAAAAGAACTTGGTGTCTGAGAAACAGTACACTGGAGACACTGTGGCTGTGAGGGTAGCAGGGGGCGATGTGTTCAGCCTACCTGTTGCCAGGGTACATTTGGATTGGGGAGTGGGCGCTAGACCTGTGAATGTGGGGGTCAAGAAGGACTTACCTGCTGATGTTCTTCTTGGAAATGACTTGGCTCCCCTTGTTTCTGCCTATGCTCCCATGGGTCCCGCTGATGTTAACCCTGTGACTACCCGTGCTCAGATCCGTGCAGCAGAGACTGACCCCCCTGCTGCTAAGCCCCAGGACGCTGAGCTCAGTAAATCTCTATCCGCTATTGATACGTGGAAGTCCCGTTACAATGCGCTGATGAAGGAGAAGAGGAGCGCAGAGGAAAAAGCACGTTTAGAACGTGAATCTCTGCTAGACAAGCTGCACCGACAGACTGCAGAAAACACCAGCTTGAGAGTGGGACATGAAACATTAAAGACAAACTTAGCGACACTTGAGGAGAAGCTGACGCTGGCTCATAGTGAGGTGCAGCAACTCAAGGGCACCCTATGTCAGTATGAAGGGATTGTGGATACCTATAAAGAGCAGGTACAGAAAACTCGTAAAGAAGCTGATGGGATTTTGAAGGACTGTTTAGCCCTAGTCTGGGCACTGAGAAAGTTGAACCCTTCTTTGTATGGACAGGAATTCTCTCTCATAACGGGAATACAGATGGATTGTCCTGGCAAACTGACATGCCTACCACCTCCTAGTCCGGTCATCCCCAGGTTGACCCGCCAAAGGGTCAAGCCGGGTCTGCCGGAGTGTTCCACAAGGGGGGAGATATGTGACAGACCCTTCTGTCAGGACTGAAGGAGTTAATTGTGTTTAGCTAAGAAACTAAATTCTAAAGACAGGTTTTCTGGCCTCAGCTATTGTGTGCTATAATTACATTTAAGTAATAAACAGGCCATTGTTTAATCACCCTCAGAGAGCAGACGCTAGGTGATAAGACAAGCCAAATGTGTTTAAGTTGTTATCTGCCTAAGTAAAGTATTTAAGTAATGTAATTCTACTGTTTCATAAAAGGGCGTCTTCCCCTTTTTTATCTAAATGTACAAGAGTCTTTCAACCCCCCCATCTGGGGTCAAACCTGTATAAATACTAGGCATCTAGCCTTTAATAAATGTCATTCTGTTTTAAACCTGAAACTGGCTGGGTTGTGAATTGCTGATTCCCTGTGCAGGACATTGTTCATCTGGTATTAACCCTTGGTACACTGTTGGTACCGTAACAATCGCTAAATGCCGACAGCATATGCTGTTTGCATATAACATTGCACAAGCATTTCACAAGCAAGGGGTGTCAATCATCCCGATCATATCTGACCGGAATGATTGCAGTCCGCCACCTAAGAGGCGACAGACAAGTTAAAGAGCAGCGGCGCTGCTTCTTAACTTATGTTTCCAGGGGAGCATCCGCTGCTTTTTAAATCTCCCCCTAAGTGCTATTGCATTTTTCATGTATTTGATGATTATGCAAATCTATGGTATTTACTGGCCCTTTAAGCAAGCCCTCTAGATTTGATATTACAGGGTTCTGCTGGGTACAACTGAGATTAACCCAGACTCTACTGATGACCCACCCTATCTCTGCCTGCAGTCTGCCTAACCCATCCCGGCAAAAAACCCCACCCACAGAATGCCTGCTATTCTACCTCTCCCTATGTGGCGCTACATACGGTCCCCCCATCTGACTCCCACAGAACGCCTGCTATTCTACCTCTCCCTACAGGGTGCTACATAAGCTCCCCCCATCTGACTCCCACAGAACACCTGCTATTCTAACTCTCCCTATGTGGCGCTACATATGCTCCCCCCATCTGACTCCCACAGAACGCCTGCTATTCTAACTCTCCCTATGTGGCGCTACATATGCTACCCCCATCTGTCTCCCACAGAACGCCTGCTATTCTACCTCTCCCTACAGGGCGCTGCATACGCTCCCCCATCTGAATCCCACAGAAATCCTGCTATTCTACCTCTCCCTATGTGGCGCTACATACGCTCCGCCCATCTGTCTCCCACAGAACGCCTGCTATTCTACCTCTCCCTATGTGGCACTACATACGCTCCATCCATCTGTCTCCCACAGAACGCCTGCTATTCTACCTCTCCCTATGTGGCGCTACAGATGCTCTGCCCTTCTGTCTCCCACAGAATGCCTGCTATTCTACCTCTCCCTATGTGGCACTACATACGCTCCATCCATCTGTCTCCCACAGAATGCCTGCTATTCTACCTCTCCCTATGTGGCACTACATACGCTCCCCCCATCTGTCTCCAACAGAAAGCCTGCTATTCTACCTCTCCCTATGTGGCACTAAATACGCTCCATCCATCTGTCTCCCACAGAACGCCTGCTATTCTACCTCTCCCTATGTGGCACTACATACGCTCCCCCCATCTGTCTCCCACAGAACGCCTGCTATTCTACCTCTCCCTATGTGGCGCTACATACGCTCCGCCCATCCGTCTCACACAGAACGCCTGCTATTCTAACTCTCCCTATGTGGCGCTACATACGCTCTGCCCATCTGTCTCCCACAGAACGCCTGCTATTCTACCTCTCCTTATGTGGCGCTACATACGCTCCGCCCATCTGTCTCCCACAGAATGCCTGCTATTCTACCTCTCCCTATGTGGCACAACATATGCTCCGCCCATCTGTCTCCCACAGAATGCTTGCTATTCTACCTCACCCTATGTGGCGCTACATACACTCCGCCCATCTGTCTCCCACAGTACTCCTGCTATTCTACCTCTCCCTACAGGGCGCTACATATGCTCCCCCATCTGTCTCCCACAGAACGCCTGCTATTCTACCTCTCCCTATATGGCGCTACATAAGCTCCCCCCATCTGTCTCCCACAGAAAGCCTGCTATTCTACCTCTCCCTATGTGGCGCTACATACGCTCCACCCATCTGTCTCCCACAGAACGCCTGCTATTTTACCTCTCCCTATGTGGCACTACATACGCTCCATCCATCTGTCTCCCACAGAACGCCTGCTAATCTACCTCTCCCTATGTGGCACTACATACGCTCCATCCATCTGTCTCCCACATAATGCCTGCTATTCTACCTCTCCCTATGTGGCGCTACAGATGCTCTGCCCTTCTGTCTCCCACAGAATGCCTGCTATTCTACCTCTCCCTATGTGGCACTACATACGCTCCATCCATCTGTCTCCCACAGAACGCCTGCTATTCTACCTCTCCCTATGTGGCACTACATACGCTCCCCCCATCTGTCTCCCACAGAAAGCCTGCTATTCTACCTCTCCCTATGTGGCACTACATACGCTCCATCCATCTGTCTCCCACAGAACGCCTGCTATTCTACCTCTCCCTATGTGGCACTACATACGCTCCCCCCATCTGTCTCCCACAGAACGCCTGCTATTCTACCTCTCCCTATGTGGCGCTACATACGCTCCGCCCATCTGTCTCACACAGAAAGCCTGCTATTCTACCTCTCCCTATATGGCGCTACATACGCTCCGCCCATCTGTCTCCCACAGAACGTCTGCTATTCTACCTCTCCTTATGTGGCGCTACATACGCTCCGCCCATCTGTCTCCCACAGAATGCCTGCTATTCTACCTCTCCCTATGTGGCACAACATACGCTCCGCCCATCTGTCTCCCACAGAATGCTTGCTATTCTACCTCTCCCTATGTGGCGCTACATACGCTCCGCCCATCTGTCTCCCACAGTACTCCTGCTATTCTACCTCTTCTTACAGGGCGCTACATATGCTCCCCCATCTGTCTCCCACAGAATGCCTGCTATTCTACCTCTCCCTATGTGGCGCTACATACGCTCCCCCCATCTGTCTCCCACAGAACGCCTGCTATTCTACCTCTCCCTACAGGGCGCTACATACGCTCCGCCCATCTGTCTCCCACAGAACACCTGCTATTCTACATCTCCCTATGTGGCGCTACATACGCTCCGCCCATCTGTCTCCCACAGAACGCCTGCTATTCTACCTCTCCTTATGTGGCAATACATACGCTCCCCCATCAGTCTCACACAGAACGCCTGCTATTCTACCTCTCCCTATGTGGCGCTACATATGCTCCCCCCATCAGTCTCACACAAAACACCTGCTATTCTACCTCTCCCTATGTGGCACAACATACGCTCCGCCCATCAGTCTCACACAGAATGCCTGCTATTCTACCTCTCCCTATGTGGCACTACATACGCTCCATCCATCTGTCTCCCACAGTACGCCTGCTATTCTACCTCTCCCTATGGGGCGCTACATAAGCTCCCCCCATCTGTCTCCCACAGAAAGCCTGCTATTCTACCTCTCCGTTTGTGGCGCTACATACGCTCCCCCTATCTGTCTCCCACAGAACGCCTGCTATTCTAACTCTCCCTACAGGGTGCTACATATGCTCTGCCCATCTGTCTCCCACAGAACACCTGCTATTCTACCTCTCCCTACAGGGCGCTACATATGATCTGCCCATCTGTCTCCCACAGAATGCCTGCTATTCTACCTCTCCTTATGTGGCGCTACATATGCTCCGCCCATCTGTCTCCCACAGTACACCTGCTATTCTACCTCTCCCTCTGGGGCACTACATACGCTCCCCCCATCTGACTCCCACAGAACGCCTGCTATTCTACCTCTCCCTATGTGGCGCTACATATGCTCCACCCATCTGTCTCACACAGTATGCCTGCTATTCTACCCCTCCCTATGGGGCACTACATACGCTCCGCCCATATGTCTCACACAGAATGCCTGCTATACTACCTCTCCCTATGTGGCGCTACATAAGCTCCGCCCATCTGTCTCTCACAGAACGCCTGCTATTCTACCTCTCCCTATGTGCTGCTACATACGCTCCCCCCGTCTGTCTCACACAGAATGCCTGCTATTCTACCTCTCTCTATGGGGCGCTACATATGCTCCATCCATCTGTCTCCAACAGAACACCTGCTATTCTACCTCTCCCTATGTGGCGCTACATACTCTCCCCCCATCTGACTCCCACACAACGCCTGCTATTCTACCTCTCCCTATGGGGCACTACATACGCTCCGCCCATATGTCTCACACAGAATGCCTGCTATACTACCTCTCCCTATGTGGCGCTACATAAGCTCCGCCCATCTGTCTCACAGAACGCCTGCTATTCTACCTCTCCCTATGTGGTGCTACATACGCTCCCCCCGTCTGTCTCACACAGAACGCCTGCTATTCTACCTCTCCATATGGGGCACTACATATGCTCCGCCCATCTGTCTCCCACAGTACACCTGCTATTCTTCCTCTCCCTACAGGGCACTACATATGCTCCACCCATCTGTCTCACACAGAACGCCTGTTATTCTACTTCTCCCTATGGGGCGCTACATACACTCCACCCATCTGTCTCACACAGAACGCCTGCTATTCTACCTCTCCTTACAGGGCACTACATACGCTCCACACATCTGTCTCCCATAGAATGCCTGCTATTCTACATCTCCCTATGTGGTGCTACATATGCTCCGCCATCTGTCTCCCACAGAACGCCTGCTATTCTACCTCTCCCTATGTGGCGCTACATACGCTCTGCCCATCTGTCTCCCACAGAATGCCTGCTATTCTACCTCTCCCTATGTGGCGCTACATACGCTCTGCCCATCTGTCTCCCACAGAATGCCTGCTATTCTACCTCTCCCTATGTGGCGCTACATATGATCCGCCTATCTGTCTCCCACAGAATGCCTGCTATTCTACTTCACCTAATGTGGCGCTACATATGCTCTGCCCATCTGTCTCCCACAGAATGCCTGCTATTCTACCTCTCCTTATGTGGCACTACATACGCTCCGCCCATCTGTCTCCCACAGAATGCCTGCTATTCTACATCTCCTTATGTGGCGCTACATATGCTCCGCCCATCTGTCTCCCACAGAACGCCTGCTATTCTACCTCTCCCTTTGTGGCACTACATATGCTCCACCCATCTGTCTCCCACAGTACTCCTGCTATTCTACCTCTCCCTATGTGGCGCTACATACGCTCCGCCCATCTGTCTCCCACAGAATGCCTGCTATTCTACCTTTCCCTACAAGGCGCTACATATGCTCCGCCCATCTGTCTCCCACAGAATGCTTGCTATTCTACATCTCCCTATGTGGCGCTACATACGCTCCGCCCATCTGTCTCCCACAGAATGCGCGCTACATATGCTCCGCCCATCTGTCTCCCACAGAACACCTGCTATTCTACCTTTCCCTACAAGGCGCTACATATGCTCCGCCCATCTGTCTCCCACAGTACTCCTGCTATTCTACCTCTCCCTATGTGGCGCTACATATGCTCCACCCATCTTTCTCCCACAGAACGCCAGCTATTCTACCTCTCCCTATGTGGCGCTACATATGCTCCACCCATCTGTCTCCCACAGTACGCCTGCTATTCTACCTCTCCCTATGTGGCGCTACATATGCTCCACCCATTTTTTTTCCACACAGAACGCCTGCTATTCTACCTCTCCGTATGTGGCGCTACATACGCTCTGCCCATCTGTCTCCCACAGAATGCCTGCTATTCTACCTCTCCTTATGTGGCGCTACATACGCTCCGCCCATCTGTCTCCCACAGAATGCCTGCTATTCTACTTTACCTTATGTGGCGCTACATATGCTCTGCCCATCTGTCTCCCACAGAATGCCTGCTATTCTACCTCTCCTTATGTGGCACTACATACGCTCCGCCCATCTGTCTCCCACAGAACGCTTGCTATTCTACCTCTCCCCATGTGGCACTACATACGCTCCGCCCATCTGTCTCCCACAGAATGCCTGCTATTCTACATCTCCTTATGTGGTGCTACATATGCTCCGCCCATCTGTCTCCCACAGAACGCCTGCTATTCTACCTCTCCCTTTGTGGCACTACATATGCTCCAACCAACTGTCTCCCACAGTACTCCTGCTATTCTACCTCTCCCTATGTGGCGCTACATACGCTCCGCCCATCTGTCTCCCACAGAATGCCTGCTATTCTACCTTTCCCTACAAGGCGCTACATATGCTCCGCCCATCTGTCTCCCACAGAATGCTTGCTATTCTACATCTCCCTATGTGGCGCTACATACGCTCCGCCCATCTGTCTCCCACAGAATGCGCGCTACATATGCTCCGCCCATCTGTCTAACACAGAACACCTGCTATTCTACCTTTCCCTACAAGGCGCTACATATGCTCCGCCCATCTGTCTCCCACAGTACTCCTGCTATTCTACCTCTCCCTATGTGGCGCTACATATGCTCCACCCATCTGTCTCCCACAGAACGCCTGCTATTCTACCTCTCCCTATGTGGCGCTACATATGCTCCACCCATCTGTCTCCCACAGTACGCCTGCTATTCTACCTCTCCCTATGTGGCTCTACATATGCTCCACCCATTTTTTTTTCACACAGAACGCCTGCTATTCTACCTCTACCTATGGGGCACTATATACGCTCCGCCCATCTGTCTCCCACAGTACTCCTGCTATTTTACCTCTCCCTATGGGGCGCTACATATGCTCCGCCCATCTGTCTCCCACAATACTCCTGCTATTCTACCTCTCCCTATGGGGCACTACATACGCTCCGCCCATCTGTCTCCCACAGAATGCCTGATATTTTACCTCTCCCTATGTGGCGCTACATTTGCTCCACCCATCTGTCTCCCACAGTACGCCTGCTATTCCACATCTCCCTATGTGGCACTACATACGCTCCATCCATCTGTCTCCCACAGAACTCCTGCTATTCTACCTCTCCTTATGTGGCACTACATACGCTCCACCCATCTGTCTCCCACAGTACGCCTGCTATTCCACATCTCCCTATGTGGCACTACATACGCTCCATCCATCTGTCTCCCACAGAACGCCTGCTATTCTACCTCTCCCTATGTGGCGCTACAGATGCTCTGCCCTTCTGTCTCCCACAGAATGCCTGCTATTCTACCTCTCCCTACAGGGCACTACATACGCTCCCCCCATCTGTCTCCCACAGAACGCCTGCTATTCTACCTCTCCCTATGTGGCACTAGATACGCTCCCCCCATCTGTCTCCCACAGAACGCCTGCTATTCTACCTCTCCCTATGTGGCGCTACATACGCTCCGCCCATCTGTCTCCCACAGAACGCCTGCTATTCTACCTCTCCCTATGTGGCGCTACATACGCTCTGCCCATCTGTCTCCCACAGAACGCCTGCTATTCTACCTCTCCTTATGTGGCGCTACATACGCTCCGCCCATCTGTCTCCCACAGAACGCCTGCTACTATACCTCTCCCTATGTGGCGCTACATACGCTCCGCCCATCTGTCTCCCACAGAATGCCTGCTATTCTACCTCTCCCTATGTGGCACAACATACGCTACGCCCATCTGTCTCCCACAGAATGCTTGCTATTCTACCTCACCCTATGTGGCGCTACATACACTCCGCCCATCTGTCTCCCACAGTACTCCTGCTATTCTACGTCTCCCTACAGGGCGCTACATATGCTTCCCCATCTGTCTCCCACAGAATGCCTGCTATTCTACCTCTCCCTATGTGGCGCTACATTAGCTCCCCCCATCTGTCTCCCACAGAAAGCCTGCTATTCTACCTCTCCCTATGTGGCGCTACATACGCTCCGCCCATCTGTCTCCCACAGAACGCCTGCTATTCTACCTCTCCCTATGTGGCACTACATACGCTCCATCCATCTGTCTCCCACACAACGCCTGCTATTCTACCTCTCCCTATGTGGCACTACATACGCTCCATCCATCTGTCTCCCACAGAATGCCTGCTATTCTACCTCTCCCTATGTGGCGCTACAGATGCTCTGCCCTTCTGTCTCCCACAGAATGCCTGCTATTCTACCTCTCCCTATGTGGCACTACATACGCTCCATCCATCTGTCTCCCACAGAACGCCTGCTATTCTACCTCTCCCTATGTGGCACTACATACGCTCCCCCCATCTGTCTCCCACAGAAAGCCTGCTATTCTACCTCTCCCTATGTGGCACTACATACGCTCCATCCATCTGTCTCCCACAGAACGCCTGCTATTCTACCTCTCCCTATGTGGCACTACATACGCTCCCCCCATCTGTCTCCCACAGAACGCCTGCTATTCTACCTCTCCCTATGTGGCGCTACATACGCTCCGCCCATCTGTCTCCCACAGAACGCCTACTATTCTACCTCTCCTTATGTGGCGCTACATACGCTCCGCCCATCTGTCTCCCACAGAATGCCTGCTATTCTACCTCTCCCTATGTGGCACAACATACGCTCCGCCCATCTGTCTCCCACAGAATGCTTGCTATTCTACCTCTCCCTATGTGGCGCTACATACGCTCCGCCCATCTGTCTCCCACAGTACTCCTGCTATTCTACCTCTTCTTACAGGGCGCTACATATGCTCCCCCATCTGTCTCCCACAGAACACCTGCTATTCTACCTCTCCCTATGTGGCGCTACATACGCTCCCCCCATCTGTCTCCCACAGAACGCCTGCTATTCTACCTCTCCCTACAGGGCGCTACATACGCTCCGCCCATCTGTCTCCCACAGAACGCCTGCTATTCTACATCTCCCTATGTGTCGCTACATACGCTCTGCACATCTGTCTCCCACAGAACGCCTGCTATTCTACCTCTCCTTATGTGGCGATACATACGCTCCCCCCATCAGTATCACACAGAACGCCTGCTATTCTACCTCTCCCTATGTGGCGCTACATATGCTCCCCCCATCAGTCTCACACAAAACACCTGCTATTCTACCTCTCCCTATGTGGCGATACATACGCTCCGCCCATCAGTCTCACACAGAATGCCTGCTATTCTACCTCTCCCTATGTGGCACTACATACGCTCCATCCATCTGTCTCCCACAGTACGCCTGCTATTCTACCTCTCCCTATGGGGCGCTACATAAGCTCCCCCCATCTGTCTCCCACAGAAAGCCTGCTATTCTACCTCTCCCTATGTGGCGCTACATACGCTCCCCCTATCTGTCTCCCACAGAACGCCTGCTATTCTAACTCTCCCTACAGGGTGCTACATATGCTCTGCCCATCTGTCTCCCACAGAACACCTGCTATTCTACCTCTCCCTACAGGGCGCTACATATGATCCGCCCATCTGTCTCCCACAGAATGCCTGCTATTCTACCTCTCCTTATGTGGCGCTACATATGCTCCGCCCATCTGTCTCCCACAGTACACCTGCTATTCTACCTCTCCCTCTGGGGCACTACATACGCTCCCCCCATCTGACTCCCACAGAACGCCTGCTATTCTACCTCTCCCTATGTGGCGCTACATATGCTCCACCCATCTGTCTCACACAGTACGCCTGCTATTCTACCCCTCCCTATGGGGCACTACATACGCTCCGCCCATATGTCTCACACAGAATGCCTGCTATACTACCTCTCCCTATGTGGCGCTACATAAGCTCCGCCCATCTGTCTCTCACAGAACGCCTGCTATTCTACCTCTCCCTATGTGGCGCTATATACGCTCCCCCCGTCTGTCTCACACAGAACGCCTGCTATTCTACCTCTCCCTATGGGGCGCTACATATGCTCCATCCATCTGTCTCCAACAGAACGCCTGCTATTCTACCTCTCCCTATGTGGCGCTACATACGCTCCCCCATCTGACTCCCACAGAACGCCTGCTATTCTACCTCTCCCTATGGGGCACTACATACGCTCCGCCCATATGTCTCACACAGAATGCCTGCTATACTACCTCTCCCTATGTGGCGCTACATAAGCTCCGCCCATCTGTCTCACACAGAACGCCTGCTATTCTACCTCTCCCTATGTGGCGCTACATACGATCCCCCCGTCTGTCTCACACAGAACGCCTGCTATTCTACCTCTCCCTATGGAGCACTACATATGCTCCGCCCATCTGTCTCCTACAGTACATCTGCTATTATTCCTCTCCCTACAGGGCGCTACATATGCTCCACCCATCTGTCTCACACAGAACGCCTGTTATTCTACTTCTCCCTATGGGGCGCTACATACACTCCACCCATCTGTCTCCCACAGAACGCCTGCTATTCTACCTCTCCTTAAAGGGCGCTAAATGCGCTCCACCAATCTGTCTCCCATAGAATTCCTGCTATTCTACATCTCCCTATGTGGCGCTACATATGCTCCGCCATCTGTCTCCCACAGAACGCCTGCTATTCTACCTCTCCCTATGTGGCGCTACATACGCTCTGCCCATCTGTCTCCCACAGAATGCCTGCTAATCTACCTCTCCTTATGTGGCGCTACATACGCTCCGCCCATCTGTCTCCCACAGAACGCCTTCTATTCTACTTCTCCTTATGTGGCGCTACATATGCTCTGCCCATCTGTCTCCCACAGAACGCCTGCTATTCTACCTCTCCCTATGTGGCGCTACATACGCTCTGCTCATCTGTCTCCCACAATACGCCTGCTATTCTACCTCTCCCTATGTGGCGCTACATATGCTCCATCCATCTGTCTCCCACAGTACGCCTGCTATTCTACCTCTCCCTATGTGGGGCTACATATGCTCCACCCATTTTTTTTTCACACAGAACGCCTGCTATTCTACCTCTACCTATGGGGCACTACATACGCTCCGCCCATCTGTCTCCCACAGTACTCCTGCTATTCTACCTTTCCCTACAAGGCGCTACATATGCTCCCCCATCTGTCTCCCACAGTACTCCTGCTATTCTACCTCTCCCTATGTGGTGCTACATTTGCTCCACCCATCTGTCTCCCACAGTACGCCTGCTATTCTACCTCTCCCTATGGGGCGCTACATTTGCTCCACCCATCTGTCTCCCACAGTACGCCTGCTATTCTACCTCTCCCTATGGGGCGCTACATTTGCTCCACCCATCTGTCTCCCACAGTACGCCTGCTATTCTACCTCTCCCTATGGGGTGCTACATACGCTCCCCCCATCTGTCTCCCACAGAACGCCTGCTATTCTACCTCTCCCTATGTGGCGCTACATACGCTCTGCCCATCTGTCTCCCACAGAATGCCTGCTATTCTACCTCTCCTTATGTGGCGCTACATACGCTCCGCCCATCTGTCTCCCACAGAATGCCTGCTATTCTACCTCTCCCTATGTGGCGCTACATATGATCCACCCATCTGTCTCCCACAGAATGCCTGCTATTCTACATCTCCCTACAGGGCGCAACATACGCTCCGCCCATCTGTCTCCCACAGAATGCCTGCTATTCTACCTCTCCCTATGTGGCGCTACATATGATCCGCCTATCTGTCTCCCACAGAATGCCTGATATTCTACCTCACCCTAGGTGGCACTACATATGCTCCACCCATCTGTCTCCCACAGAACGCCTGCTATTCTACCTCTCCCTATGTGGCGCTACATACGCTCTGCCCATCTGTCTCCCACAGAATGCCTGCTATTCTACCTCTCCCTATGTGGCACTACATACGCTCCGCCCATCTGTCTCCCACAGAACGCCTGCTATTCTAACTACATACGCTCCGCCCATCTGTCTCCCACAGAATGCCTGATATTCTACATCTCCTTATGTGGCGCTACATATGCTCCGCCCATCTGTCTCCCACAGAACGCCTGCTATTCTACCTCTCCCTTTGTGGCACTACATATGCTCCACCCATCTGTCTCCCACAGTACTCCTGCTATTCTACCTCTCCCTATGTGGCGCTACATACGCTCCACCCATCTGTCTCCCACAGAATGCCTGCGATTTTACCTTTCCCTACAAGGCGCTACATATGCTCCGCCCATCTATCTCCCACAGAATGCGCGCTACGTATGCTCCGCCTATCTGTCTCCCACAGAACACCTGCTATTCTACCTTTCCCTACAAGGCGCTACATATGCTCCGCCCATCTGTCTCCCACAGTACTCCTGCTATTCTACCTCTCCCTATGTGGCGCTACATATGCTCCACCCATCTTTCTCCCACAGAACGCCTGCTATTCTACCTCTCCCTATGTGGCGCTACATATGCTCCACCCATCTGTCTCCCACAGTACGCCTGCTATTCTACCTCTCCCTATGTGGCCCTACATATGCTCCACCCATTTTTTTTTCACACAGAACGCCTGCTATTCTACCTCTACCTATGGGGCACTATATACGCTCCGCCCATCTGTCTCCCACAGTACTCCTGCTATTTTACCTCTCCCTATGGGGCGCTACATATGCTCCGCCCATCTGTCTCCCACAATACTCCTGCTATTCTACCTCTCCCTATGGGGCACTACATACGCTCCACCCATCTGTCTCCCACAGAATGCCTGCTATTTTACCTCTCCCTATGTGGCGCTACATTTGCTCCACCCATCTGTCTCCCACAGTACGCCTGCTATTCTACCTCTCCCTATGGGGCGCTACATACGCTCCCCCCATCTGTCTCCCACAGAACGCCTGCTATTCTACATCTCCCTATGTGGCACTACATACGCTCCACCCATCTGTCTCCCACAGAATGCCTGCTATTGTACCTCTCCCTATGTGGCGCTACATATGCTCCACCCATCTGTCTCTCATAGTACGCCTGCTATTCTACCTCTTCCTATGGGTTGCTACATACAGTAGGCTCTGCCCATCTGTCTCCCACAGAACGCCTGCTATTCTACTTCTCCCTACAGGGCGCTACATATGCTCCGCCCATCTGTCTCCCACAGAATGCCTGCTAATCTAACTCTCCCTACAGGGCGCTACATATGCTCCGCCCATCTGTCTCCCACAGAATGCCTGCTAATCTACCTCTCCCTAACGGGCGCTACATATGCTCCGCCCATCTGTCTCCCACAGAACGCCTGCTATTCTACCTCTCCCTACAGGGCGCTACATATCCTCCGCCCATCTGTCTCCCTCAGAATGCCTGCTATTCTACCTCTCCCTATGTGGCGCTCTATATGCTCCGCCCATCTGTCTCCCACAGAACACCTGCTATTTTACATCTCCCTACAGGGCGCTACATACGCTCTGCCAATCTGTCTCCCACAGAATGCCTGCTAATCTACCTCTCTCTACAGGGCGCTACATATGCTCCGCCCATCTGTCTCCCACAGAATGCCTGCTATTCTACCTCTCCCTACAGGGCGCTACATATGCTCCGCCCATTTGTCTCCCACAGAAGGCCTACTATACTACCTCTCCCTAAAGGGCGCTACATATGCTCCACCCATCTGTCTCCCTCAGAACGCCTGCTATTCTACCTCTCCCTACAGGGCGCTACATATGCTCCGCCCATCTGTCTCCCTCAGAATGCCTGCTATTCTACCTCTCCCTATATGGCGCTATATATGCTCCGCCCATCTGTCTCCCACAGAACACCTGCTATTCTACATCTCCCTACAGGGCGCTACATACGCTCTGCCCATCTCTCTCCCACAGAATGCCTGCTATTCTACCTCTCCCTACAGGGCGCTACATATGCTCCGCCCATTTGTCTCCCACAGAAGGCCTACTATACTACCTCTCCCTAAAGGGCGCTACATATGCTCCACCCATCTGTCTCCCTCAGAACGCCTGCTATTCTACCTCTCCCTACAGGGCGCTACATATGCTCCGCCCATCTGTCTCCCTCAGAATGCCTGCTATTCTACCTCTCCCTATGTGGCGCTATATATGCTCCGCCCATCTGTCTCCCACAGAACACCTGCTATTCTACATCTCCCTACAGGGCGCTACATACGCTCTGCCCATCTGTCTCCCACAGAATGCCTGCTATTCTACCTCTCCCTATGTGGCGCTACATATGATCCGCCCATCTGTCTCCCACAGAACGCGTACGATTCTACCTCTCCCTACAGGGCACTACATGTGCTCCGCCCATCTGTCTCCCACAGAATGCCTGCTATTCTACCTCTCCCTATGTGGCGCTACATATGCTCCGCCCATCTGTCTCCCACAGAACGCCTGCTATTCTACATCTCCCTACAGGGTGCTACATATGCTCCGCCCATCTGTCTCCCACAGAACGCCTGCTATTCTACCTCTCCCTACAGGGCGCTACATATGCTCCGCCCATCTGTCTCCCACAGAATGCCTGCTATTCTACCTCTCCCTATGTGGCGCTACATATGCTCCGCCCATCTGTCTCCCACAGAACGCCTGCTATTCTACCTCTCCCTACAGGGCGCTACATACGCTCCGTCCATCTGTCTCCCACAGAATGCCTGCTATTCTACCTCTCCCTATGTGGCGCTACATATGATCCGCCTATATGTCTCCCACAGAATGCCTGCTATTCTACCTCTCCCTATGTGGCACTACATATGCTCCACCCATCTGTCTCCCACAGAATGCCTGCTATTCTACCTCTCCCTATGTGGCGCTACATATGCTCCGCCCATCTGTCTCCCACAGAACGCCTGCTATTCTACATCTCCCTACAGGGTGCTACATATGCTCCGCCCATCTGTCTCCCACAGAACGCCTGCTATTCTACCTCTCCCTACAGGGCACTACATATGCTCCGCCCATCTGTCTCCCACAGAATGCCTGCTATTCTACCTCTCCCTATGTGGCGCTACATATGCTCCGCCCATCTGTCTCCCACAGAACGCCTGCTATTCTACCTCTCCCTACAGGGCGCTACATACGCTCCGTCCATCTGTCTCCCACAGAATGCCTGGTATTCTACCTCTCCCTATGTGGCGCTACATATGATCCGCCTATCTGTCTCCCACAGAATGCCTGCTATTCTACCTCTCCCTATGTGGCACTACATATGCTCCACCCATCTGTCTCCCACAGAATGCCTGCTATTCTACCTCTCCCTATGTGGCGCTACATATGCTCCGCCCATCTGTCTCCCACAGAACGCTTGCTATTCTACATCTCCCTACAGGGCGCTACATATGCTCCGCCCATCTGTCTCCCACAGAACGCCTGCTATTCTACCTCTCCCTACAGGGCGCTACATATGCTCCGCCCATCTGTCTCCTACAGAATGCCTGCTATTCTACCTCTCCCTATGTGGCGCTACATATGCTCCGCCCATCTGTCTCCCACAGAACGCCTCCTATTCTACCTCTCCCTACAGGGCGCTACATACGCTCCGTCCATCTGTCTCCCACAGAATACCTGATATTCTACCTCTCCCTATGTGGCGCTACATATGATCCGCCCATCTGTCTCCCACAGAACGCCTGCTATTCTACATCTCCCTACAGGGTGCTACATATGCTCCGCCCATCTGTCTCCCACAGAACGCCTGCTATTCTACCTCTCCCTACAGGGCGCTACATATGCTCCGCCCATCTGTCTCCCACAGAATGCCTGCCTGCTATTCTACCTCTCCCTAGGTGGCGCTACATATGATCCGCCTATCTGTCTCCCACAGAATGCCTGCTATTCTACCTCTCCCTATGTGGCACTACATATGCTCCACCCATCTGTCTCCCACAGAACACCTGCTATTCTACCTCTCCCTATGTGGCGCTACATATGCTCCGCCCATCTGTCTCCCACACAACGCTTGCTATTCTACATCTCCCTACAGGGCGCTACATATGCTCCGCCCATCTGTCTCCCACTGAACGCCTGCTATTCTACCTCTCCCTACAGGGCGCTACATATGCTCCGCCCATCTGTCTCCTACAGAATGCCTGCTATTCTACCTCTCCCTATGTGGCGCTACATATGCTCCGCCCATCTGTCTCCCACAGAACGCCTGCTATTCTACCTCTCCCTACAGGGCGCTACATATGCTCCGCCCATCTGTCTCCCACAGAATGCCTGCTATTCTACCTCTCCCTATGTGGCGCTACATATGCTCCGCCCATCTGTCTCCCACAGAACGCCTGCTATTCTACCTCTCCCTACAGGGCGCTACATACGCTCCGTCCATCTGTCTCCCACAGAATGCCTGCTATTCTACCTCTCCCTATGTGGCGCTACATATGATCCGCCTATCTGTCTCCCACAGAATGCCTGCTATTCTACCTCTCCCTATGTGGCACTACATATGCTCCACCCATCTGTCTCCCACAGAATGCCTGCTATTCTACCTCTCTCTATGTGGCGCTACATATGCTCCGCCCATCTGTCTCCCACAGAACGCTTGCTATTCTACATCTCCCTACAGGGCGCTACATATGCTCCGCCCATCTGTCTCCCACAGAACGCCTGCTATTCTACCTCTCCCTACAGGGCGCTACATATGCTCCGCCCATCTGTCTCCTACAGAATGCCTGCTATTCTACCTCTCCCTATGTGGCGCTACATATGCTCCGCCCATCTGTCTCCCACAGAACGCCTGCTATTCTACCTCTCCCTACAGGGCGCTACATACGCTCCGTCCATCTGTCTCCCACAGAATACCTGATATTCTACCTCTCCCTATGTGGCGCTACATATGATCCGCCCATCTGTCTCCCACAGAACGCCTGCTATTCTACCTCTCCCTACAGGGTGCTACATATGCTCCGCCCATCTGTCTCCCACAGAACGCCTGCTATTCTACCTCTCCCTACAGGGCGCTACATATGCTCCGCCCATCTGTCTCCCACAGAATGCCTGCCTGCTATTCTACCTCTCCCTAGGTGGCGCTACATATGATCCGCCTATCTGTCTCCCACAGAATGCCTGCTATTCTACCTCTCCCTATGTGGCACTACATATGCTCCACCCATCTGTCTCCCACAGAACACCTGCTATTCTACCTCTCCCTATGTGGCGCTACATATGCTCCGCCCATCTGTCTCCCACAGAACGCTTGCTATTCTACATCTCCCTACAGGGCGCTACATATGCTCCGCCCATCTGTCTCCCACTGAACGCCTGCTATTCTACCTCTCCCTACAGGGCGCTACATATGCTCCGCCCATCTGTCTCCTACAGAATGCCTGCTATTCTACCTCTCCCTATGTGGCGCTACATATGCTCCGCCCATCTGTCTCCCACAGAACGCCTGCTATTCTACCTCTCCCTACAGGGCGCTACATACGCTCTGTCCATCTGTCTCCCACAGAATGCCTGCTATTCTACCTCTCCCTATGTGGCGCTACATATGATCCGCCTATCTGTCTCCCACAGAATGCCTGCTATTCTACCTCTCCCTATGTGGCGCTACATATGCTCCACCCATCTGTCTCCCACAGAATGCCTGCTATTCAACCTCTCCCTATGTGGCGCTACATACGCTCCACCCATCTGTCTGCCACAGAATGCCTGCTATTCTACATCTCCCTATGTGGCGCTACATATGCTCTGCCATCTGTCTCCCACAGAATGCCTGCTATTCTACATCTCCCTATGTAGCGCTACATACGCTCCGCCCATCTGTCTGCCACAGTACTCCTGCTATTCTACATCTCCCTATGTGGCGCTACAGATGCTCTGCCCTTCTGTCTCCCACAGAATGCCTGCTATTCTACATCTTCCTATGTGGCGCTACATATGCTCCGCCATCTGTCTCCCACAGAACGCCTGCTATTCTACATCTCCCTATGTGGCGCTACATACACTCTGCCCATCCTTCTCCCACAGAACGCCTGCTATTCTACATCTCCCTATGTGGCGCTACATACGCTCTGCCCATCCTTCTCCCACAGAACGCCTGCTATTCTACCTCTCCCTACAGGGCGCTACATATGCTCCGCCCATCTGTCTCACACTTTACACCTACTATTCTACCTCTCCCTATGTGACGCTACATACGCTCCGCCCATCCTTCTCCCACAGAAAGCCTGCTATTCTACCTCTCCTTATGTGGTGCTACATATGCTCCACCCATCCTTCTCCCACAGAATGCCTGCTATTCCACATCTCCCTATGTGGCACTACATATGCTCTGCCCATCTGTCTCCCACAGAACGCCTGCTATTCTACCTCTCCCTACAGGGCGCTACATACGCTCCGCCCATCTGTCTCCCACAGAACGCTTGCTATTCTACCTCTCCCTATAGGGCGCTACATACGCTCTGCCCATCTGTCTCCCACAGAACGCTTGCTATTCTACCTCTCCCTATGTGGCGCTACATACGCTCCGCCCATCTGTCTCCCACAGAACTCCTGCTATTCTACCTTTCCCTATGTGGCGCTACATACGCTCCGCCCATCTGTCTCCCACAGATCGCCTGCTATTCCACATCTCCCTATGTGGCGCTACATACGCTCCCCCCCATCTGTCTCCCACAGAACGCCTGCTATTCTACATCTCCCTATGTGGCGCTACATATGCTCCACCCATCTGTCTCCCACAGAACGCCTGCTATTCTACCTCTCCCTATGTGGCGCTACATACGCTCCGCCCATCTGTCTCCCACAGAACGCCTGCTATTCTACCTCTCCCTATGTGGCACTACATACACTTCGCCCATCTGTCTCCCACAGAACGCCTGCTATTCTACATCTCCCTATGTGGCGATACATATGCTCCGCTATCTGTCTCCCACAGAACGCCTGCTATTCTACATCTCCCTATGTGGCGATACATATGCTCCCCCCATCTGTCTCCCACAGAATGCCTGCTATTCTACCTCTCCCTATAGGGCGCTACATATGCTCCGCCCATCTGTCTCCCACAGAACTCCTGCTATTCTACATCTCCCTATGTGGTGCTACATATGCTCCACCCATCTGTCTCCCACAGATCGCCTGCTATTCCACATCTCCCTATGTGGCGCTACATACGCTCCCCCCCATCTGTCTCCCACAGAACGCCTGCTATTCTACCTCTCCCTATAGGGCGCTACATATGCTCCGCCCATCTGTCTCCCACAGAACTCCTGCTATTCTACCTTTCCCTATGTGGCGCTACATACGCTCCACCCATCTGTCTCCCACAGATCGCCTGCTATTCCACATCTCCCTATGTGGCGCTACATACGCTCCCCCCCATCTGTCTCCCACAGAACGCCTGCTATTCTACATCTCCCTATGTGGCGCTACATACGCTCCACCCATCTGTCACCCACAGAACGCCTGCTATTCTACCTCTCCCTATGTGGCGCTACATACGCTCCGCCCATCTGTCTCCCACAGAACGCCTGCTATTCTACCTCTCCCTATGTGGCACTACATACACTTCGCCCATCTGTCTCCCACAGAACGCCTGCTATTCTACATCTCCCTATGTGGCGATACATATGCTCCGCTATCTGTCTCCCACAGAACGCCTGCTATTCTACATCTCCCT
Organism: Bombina bombina; assembly: GCF_027579735.1. NCBI lineage: Eukaryota > Metazoa > Chordata > Amphibia > Anura > Bombinatoridae > Bombina > Bombina bombina. The sequence goes on from NC_069500.1 coordinate 1,384,118,472, forward strand.
ATGTGGCGATACATATGCTCCCCCCATCTGTCTCCCACAGAATGCCTGCTATTCTACCTCTCCCTATGTGGCACTACATATGCTCCACCATCTGTCTCCCACAGAACGCCTGCTATTCTACCTCTCCCTATGTGGCACTACATATGCTCCACCATCTGTCTCCCACAGAACGCCTGCTATTCTACCTCTCCCTATGTGGCACTACATACACTTCGCCCATCTGTCTCCCACAGAACGCCTGCTATTCTACCTCTCCCTATGTGGCACTACATATGCTCCACCATCTGTCTCCCACAGAACGCCTGCTATTCTACCTCTCCCTATAGGGCGCTACATATGCTCCACCATCTGTCTCCCACAGAACGCCTGCTATTCTACATCTCCCTATGTGGTGCTACATATGCTCCACCATCTGTCTCCCACAGAACGCTTGCTATTCTACCTCTCCCTATAGGGCGCTACATATGCTCCACCATCTGTCTCCCACAGAACGCCTGCTATTCTACATCTCCCTATGTGGTGCTACATATGCTCCACCCATCTGTCTCCTACAGAACGCCTTTGATTCTACCTCTCCCTATAGGGAGCTACATATGATGCGCCCATCTGTCTACCATAGAATGCCTGCTATTCAACCTCTCTCTATGGGGCGCTATATATGCTCCACCCATCTGTCTCCCACAGAACGCCTGCAATTCTACCTCTCCCTATGGGGCACTACATACGCTCCCCCCATCTGTCTCCCACGGAACGCCTGCTATTCTACCTCTCCCTATGGGGCGCTACATATGCTCCGGCCATTTGTCCCCCTCATACTTCTGGTCACAGCAGGCGTTCAGCAAATGTTGAGAGGTATACAAAAATAATTTAAAAATTGGTTTGTAATTATATTTTAAAACTTGTGCCATATATTTTATATAAAAATCCTTTATATTTTACTTTGAGGTTGACACCTTTAAGTACAACCATCCACTGATTTTGCAGAAAATCTGATTGCTGTGTATAATCTGTAGATGCGCTTGTGTAACAGCAATGTGTGCAAGGAATTATTTTCTTTTATTTGTTTTATTTAAAGAGACAGTCTAGTCAAAATTAAACTTTCATGATTCAGATAGGGATGCAATTTTAAATAACTTTCCAATTCACTTTTATCATCAAATTGGCGTTGTTCTCTTGGTATTCTTAGTTGAAAGCTAAACCCAGGTAGACTCATATGCTAATTTTAAGCCCTTGAATGCATTTCACAGTTTTTCACAGCTAGAGGGCATTAGTTCATGTGTGCTATATAGATAACATTGTGTTCATGCCCGGGGAGTTACTTATGAGAGGACAATGATTGGCTAAATGTGTAAGTCTGTCAATAGAACTGAAATAATGGGGCAGTCTGCAGAGGATTAGATACAAGGTAATTACAGAAGTAAAAAGTATAGTAATATAACCGTGTTGCATATGCAAAACTGGGGAATGAATAATAAAGGGATTATCTATCTTTTTAAACAATAAACATTCTGGAGTAGACTGTCCTTATAGATTTAACCCTTCTGCAGTTGCTGAAATGGCACAAACAGAGGCGTAACTAGAAACCACAGGGCCCAGGTGCAAGAATCTAAGAAGGCCCCCCCCCAAAAAAAAGGTGAATTTGATACGTCTTTTTTTTTTTTTTTTAAATTTAACACAGAAACAAAAAATGTGAATCCGATTACATGTCTGCAAAAGGAGGTACCCTGTGCCCACAGTCTGTGAGATGGTCTGACCCCCTATTACTGTATATAGTGACACTGTTTAACCCACCAGTACTGTATATAGTGAGTTAGTGACACAGTGTGTAAACTGCCGGTGAGATGGCTGGCCTGACCCTACTCGCCCCAGTACTTTATAAATTGACCACAGTATTCTCTGACATGGTCCAGCCCCCCGTACTGTATACAGTTTTTCAAACCCCCCCCCCCATGCTGTAGTAACAAGGTCTGTAATTTGCTGGTTTCACAAACATACACACACACACATACATGCATAAATACACACACACACATAAACACCAATAGGTAAAACAGAGACACTAACCCCTGTAGTCAGAGACAGAGACACTAGTGAAGCATCACATCACACTCACATGATATCACTGAGGGCCCGGTTGCAGTTGCAACCTCTGTACCCCTTGTAGTTCCGTCCCTGGCACAAACAGTATTTCAGTGCTGTATAAATGTTCCGAGTTCAGAATGTTGCACACTGGGCATAGCATTGTGAACCAGTATGTTTAACCCCTTGGTTACCACACCAATGCATTTCAAATTAGATTAGAAATATTTCTGCCTCATATTATTTTTTGCAAAAAGACTTCTGTTAAAAGTACTGTTTAAATAAAACGATTTTATATAAATGCAGCCTGTTGCATATACAACAGATCACGTGTGTATTTGTCTCCTTCACATGACATGAGTAACGTCGCATTATTGTTGGCAAATAGAGTAGGTAAATTTGGAATATACATGTGACCTACTGCTACATTTGCAGTGAGACATATATTTGTTAATCACTGAATAAAAAAGAGATTTTTTTTTTTAGTTGCAAAAACAAGTATACAGCAAAAATGCTTTAAAAAGATGAAGTGATGCTAAATGTGTATCATAACGTGTTTGATTTCAGAATTGATAAAATAATGATTTACAACCCGTTATTTATCTTTTACACTGTAGAAAATAGGTATGCACATTTCTTTTGTAATTAGTGCAACATTTACTGTTTTGTTATTGTTGCTATCTTTTAAAAATTAATAACAATTTAATATAAAAATTGTAATAAACAATATTACAATATTAAATAGATTTTAATAGAAAAGGGAACACCCAAAATTTTCTTTCACGATTTTGATAGAACATACAATTTTAAACAGCTTTCCGATGTACTTCCATTATTGATTTTGTTTCATTATTTTGTTATCCTTTGCTGAAAGAGCAGAATTGCACTACTGGCAGCTAGCTGAACACATCTAGTTAGCCAATCACAAAATCAGCAGCTAGCTCCCACTAGGATATGTTCGTATTCTTTTTCAACAAGAAAGAAACACATTTTAAAATAGAAGTGAATTTAAAAGTGTCTTAAAATGGCATGCTTTATCTGAATCATGCAAGAGGAATTTTGACTTTCCTATCCCTCTAATATTGTTTAGTATTTTAATAAAGATGAAACGTTGGTTTCCATAAATCTGCACAATGTGCAGAATTATGTAATATACAGATGGCCTTTTGTGTAAATTCTTTATTGTAAATTAGTAATTTTGCACCTATAATAATACTTACCTCCTGTCCGAAGCCATCCTCTTCTGCATGGCAGTTTTTTCTAACAGGGTGTCATGGGCTTAATATCTATTCACAGCGAGCTCTGTGGCGCCATTCAACTGCATGTAGCGCACTTTTGAAATGTCCCTTTAATGATAATATAATTTATTTTAGCAGCCATGCTAGTAAAATCAAAGTAGAATCAACAACCTGTACTGGATAACATAGTAAATGGACTAAAGAGAAAATGACTTAATGGTGTTTAATTATTTCCTTACAAGGGAAAATCCTTATATGGTCTGATAATTTGAACATTATTAGACAATAATTCATTAAATTTGTTAATAATTTTATATACAGAAAAGATATATACAGTTTATTAATTATTTACTGTTAAACGTTATTCTCAACTTAAAAGGTAAGTGGTTCATACTGAACACTATTCATTGTGTCCAGCCATTTTTGGAGCAAATTAGATGTCATCCTTGCAGTTACATGATGATGATGGTCGGGTACACCTGGTAGCATTCATGTTTGATAAGACAATTGAGCAGCTATTGCTCATGAATCTCCCTCATCAATGTATAGTTTGTATAGTTGTTGGCATTGTACTCCGACAACGGCAACAGCAGCTTGCCTGCACCAAGTAATCCTTTACTTGTCTGTAACCAAAGACAATAATACAAGCACTGACCGAGTAGTAAATGGACGACAGAATGCCATAGAGAGCAGAAAGCATGTCATTCTCATAATCGTCCTGTATTATGCCAGAAACAATAGCAATCCAAACCATGTCACTGGAGATCCAGCAAATGACATAAAGAGACAACAGTGACAATAATATCTTAGTAGCTTGAGCTGTGTGCTTGTTCCAACCCTGTCTAATGGTTGTTGTGTCTCTTACTTGCCTCCTGTGTCTGAAGATCAGGTCTATTATAAATCCATTTAATAGAATAACAATAATAATTAATACAAAGTCCAGGGTGACAGTTGCATAGGTAAGGAGTTTGAGCAACATACTCTCAGATGGACTGATGCAGTTAGTACTTGTTACCAGCAAACTACTGCTTTTATTTTGTGGAGCCCCTTGATCTTTATATAAAAGATAGGGCATGTGTAATGTGATGCTTATTACCCAACACACAGCAAGAGTCCAATTCACATACTGTCCTTGGTGCCTGTAAATAAATTTTGACCAACGAAGACCAGGTCTCCTTATCTTGATGAGATGAAGAAAGCTCAGGTTCTCCACTGACCAAATACTGACCAACCTAAATGTGTGGTAAACATAGAGCAGAATCCGGCATCCAACAGACCCAAAAACTTTGGAATCGAAGAAAACAAGCAGCCCAGGGATCTCCTTGTAACAACAGAGCAAAAGATTAACAAAAGCCATGTTGACTATGATTCTGTCCAGTGGCTGAAACACCTTCTGCTTCACAGCATTGCTTATAAAAACAAATAGAATGATGAGGTTTGCCAGTGTTCCAAAAAGTGCTGAGAAATAGATCACAATTGCTACAATATCTGGACCACTTAATATCATAGTTAGCTACAACTATTTAAAATTCTCTCTCTCTCTCTATTTGCTGGGTTGTTTTTTTGCTTTCCCAATTTACAATCCCATCAGAATCATTTTTAGCTTCACCACCATCCCCATGACTTCATTGTAAAGTCACAACTGTGTCTATTCTGCTCTCAGCACAGCAGCTGCATAGAGAGATCTCTTTTAAAACCTTGTGCAGCGGGAACCTGTATGTATGACTTTATCTGCATAACCATGGTTACATTTTACTTCCAGTAAGATAGTTTAGGTGCACTGAAAACCAGCTAATGACTAATAGAAGGTGTGATGACAATATCATATTCCGAACAAGAATGTTCCACAAATACTATTCCTTATCACTGGAACCTGTGGTTAGAAATAGACAAAAATATTAGGTAATATTTGACAGCTACACACTCACATCATCTTTCAGCATCTTATACATCTCAATATCATACACTGTTAGTAGAGCAAGGAATAAACTGCGGTATAATGTTAAAATAAAAAAATATGTTTGATAAAATTATTAAGCAAAAAACTCAAGAGAATGGGTATGGCTAATGTCATATGTTTAGCACCTTGAGTGCTGTGCTGACCATTTTATATGCCTGTACTAGAGCTGTTTGTAGTTCATTTGCACGTACATTACACATAGATCAACTTTTTCTCTGAGGTATCAAAATTAATTATACCTTTTTTCAGAGGAACAAACATTTTTAGAACATTTGTTTGCAGAAATACCCTAATATGGAATATTATATATATATATATATAAAAAAAAAAATTAAAAGCATTTTAGTGTGATAATATTATATGGCGTACATGGTAAATAGCAGCCTGAGAGGCATAATTCATTCAATATTTCAAATACATATTTTATGATCCCACATTTTGGGCTAGATTTATTTGTCCACATTTCATTACAAATTGTGGGGTATATTTGTTCACAATATTTACAATCGCAGAAGTGAACTCTTGTGCATTGCCCCCCCTACTATTGCGCAACCAATTGTGTGAGAGTAAGTCTTGTCAGTTACCCTGGTCGAATGAATCCGGGGTGATTTTCATCCGCCGATTCTAAGTTGGGAGAGAGGGCTTATAAAGCAGCAGTTTAAACCGCTGCTTCATAAATATCAGTTGCAGGTCTCGAATGAGCAATCCTGTTGATAATTCTATCCCTTAGCGTTAGATAACATTCCAAAAACAAACAAAAATGTAGGATTTTACGTACTGTATATACTGCTCAATAACAATAGCTGAAAATCAGAAGATAACATTTATACTTTTTGTCACTTTTCACCATCTTGCAGTGCATGCGGGAATTAAGTGGATCTAAAATAACTAACTAAAATTATTAGATACATTTTAAAAATGCACAAAATTATATTCTGATTTCTAAGAGGGCTGGCTTAGCCCATTTTCACCTAGATTACAAGTTTTTGCGTTCGTGTTTTAACGCTGAAAAAAATGGTAAGTTCATCGTTAAAACAGCACCGCAGCCATTTCAAGTCTTGTCGGTATAGCTGTACCGCAAGCCTTTTAGCCTGTAACGCAATCAGTCACGCACTCAAAAAATTGAAGTTTTTTCATGGGACTTCCATAGCGCATGCCATTACGAGTTTTGCGGTGAGGCTAAAAAGCTTGCGTTCCAGCCTATACCGACAAGATCCGTTCGCAATCTTGAGCAGTAGTTATGAGTTTTACGCTACAAAACTGTTACATAAAACTCATAACTAAAGTGTCACAAAGTACACTAACACCCAGTAAACTACCTATTAACCCCTAAACCGAAGCCCTCCCGCATCGCAAATACTATATTAAAGTGATTAACCCCTAATCTGCCTCTCCCGACATCGCCGCCACTAATAAAATGTATTAACCCCTATTCCGTCGCTTCCCAACATCGTCACCACTATACTAAAATAATTAACCCCTAAACCGCCACCCTCCCACATCGCAAACACTATTTAAATATAATTATCCCCTAATCTGACTTCCGCCAACATCTCCCCCACTATACTAAAGTTATTAAGCCCTACACACCGCCGCCATTATAATAAACCTATTAACCCCTAAACCGCAAGCCCCCCCACAACGAAATATACTAAATTAAACTATTAACCCCTAAACCGAAAGCCCCCACATTGCAATAAACTAATTTAAACTAGTAACCCCTAAACCTAACGCCCCCCCTAACTTTATATTAAAATTAAATTTTCCCTATCTTAAATTAAATTAAAACTTAACTGTCAAATAAAAAAAATAATAAGTTTAAATTAACAATTAAACTAATATAACTATAAACTAAAATTAAACTAGCTACCAATTAAATAAACTAAATTACACATTAAAAAAAAATCCTAACACTGCTATAAAAATTACAAACTATCTAATTACAAAAAATAAAAAAGACTATATTACAAACAATTAACAAATACTAAATTGCGAAAAATAACAAATGAAGTTATCAAAAATAAAAAAGAATTACAACTAATCTAATAGCCCTATAAAAATAAAAAAGTCCACCCAAATAAAAAAAAAAACCCTAGCCTACAATAAACTACCAATAGCCCTTAAAAGGACCTTTTGGTAAAAAAGACCCCCCCAACCAGTAATAACCCACCCACCCAACCAACCCCCCAAAATAAAAAAAAACCTAACTCTAACAAAAACCTAAGCTACCTATTGCCCTGAAAAGGGCATTTGTATTGGGCATTGCCTTTAAAGGGCATTTAGCTCTTTGCATTGCCCTGAAAGGGCATTTAGCTAATTTACGAAAAGCCCAAACCCTAAACTAAAAAAAAACCCCCACCCAATAAACCTTAAAAAATCCTAACACTAACCACCGAAGATCCACTTACAGTTGCTGAAGTCCCACTTGAAGGATCTTTATCCCAGCGGCTCCATCTTCATCCAGATGGCATCTTCTATTCTTCATCTTCTATTCTTCATATCAGCCAATAAAATTTCAGTAGCTCTCATCCTATTGGCTGATTTGAACAGCCAATAGGATTTCAGTAGCTCTCATCCTATTGGCTGATTCGAATTTCCAAAATCAAATCAGCCAATAGGAATACAAGGGACACCATTTTGAATCGCGTACCTTGCATTGAAGATTCAGTATACGGTGGCAACCATATGAGGAGGATGCTCCGTGCCGGATTTCTTCAGGATGGACCCCGCTCCGCACTGCTGGGATGAAAATAGAAGATGTCGCCTGGATGAAGATGGAGCCACCTGTCGCCTGGATGAAGATGGAGCAGCCTGGATGAAGATGGAGCCACCTGCTGCCTGGATGAAGTTACAACCGCCGGGGATGAAGATCCTTCAAGCGGGACTTCAGCAACTGTAAGTGGATCTAACGAGATTTTTAAAGGTTTTTTGGGTGGGTTTTTGTTTTTAGTTAGGGTTTGGGCTTTTCGTAAACGAGCTAAATGCCCTTTTAAGGCAATGCCCATACAAATGCCCTTTTCAGGGCAATAGGTAGCTTAGGTTTTTTTTAGATAGTTTTTTTATTTTGTAAGTGGGGGGGGGTTGTAATGTTAGTGGGTCTTTGTAATTTTTCTTCAGGTAAAAGAGCTGTTTAACTTAGGGTAATGCCCTACAAAAGGCTCTTTAAGGGCTATTGGTAGTTTATTTTAGATTATTTTTTTTATTTTGGGGGTGTGTTTTTAAAATGAGTATTAGAATGGAATAATTTTATTATTTTTGATAATTTGTTTTTTATTTTGTTTTGGGGTGGGTTTTTATTTTTAGATTAGGGGTTGGGCATTTCATAAAAGATCTAAATGCCCTTGTTAAGGGCATGAAAAAGAGCTTAATGCCCTTTTATAAGGGCAATGCCCATACAAATGCCCATTTTAGGGCAATGGGTAGATTAGGTTTTACTTTATTTTATTTTGTGAGTTTGGGGGGTTGGGGGTTTGTATACTGTTAGGGGTGTTGTTTTGTTTTGTAGCAAAAAGCTGTTAACTTTAGGGCAATGCCCTACAAAATGCCCTTTTAAAGGGCCCACAAAAGGCCCTTTTAAGGGCCCTTGGTAGTTTTTTATAGAGATTAGGCTTTTTATTTTGGGGTGTTTTTTAACAGGGTATTAGAATAGGAATAATTTTTATTGTTTTGGATAATTTTGTTTGTTATTTTTTGTAATGGTAGGTTGTTTTATTTTTTTTAATTTTAGTGTTTTTTTTTATTTTTGTAATGTTAGGTTTTAGTGTAAGGCAGCTTAGGTTATATTTCATATGTAAGTTTGTATTTATTTTAACTAGGTAGTAAGTAAATAGTTAATAACTATTTACTAACTAGTCTACCAAGTTAAAATAAATATAAACTTACCTGTGAAATAGAAATAAAACCTAAGCTAGCTACAATATAACTATTTACTAACTACCTAGTTAAAATAAATACAAACAGCTGTGAAATAAAAAAAAAAAACCTAAGATAGCTACAATATAACTCATAGTTATCTTAGGTTTTATTTCACAGGTAAGTATGTATTTAGTTTTTAAATAGGTATTATTTAGTTAATAATTGTAACTTTAATTTAGCTCTATTTTAATTATGTTAAAATTAGGGGGGGTTAGGGTTATGTTAGGGTTAGGTTTAGGGGTTAATATAGTTAATTTAGGTTGTTGCAATGTAGGGGGATGGCAGTTTAGGGGTTAATAGTTTTATTTAGTGGTAGTGATGTGGGAGGACAGAGGTTTAGGGGTTAATAGCTTTATTTAGTGGCGACGATGTCGGGGAGCGGTGCAATAGGGGTTAATAGATTTATTATAGTGTGGACAATGTTGGGGTGCAGGGGAATATGGGTTAATAACTTTAGTATAGTGGCGGCGATATCGGGAGCAGCAGATTAGGGGTTAATAGCTTTATTTAGGTGGCGTGATATCGGGAGCTGCAGATTAGGGGTTAATAACAATTATGTAGGAGTTGGCGATGTTGGAGGCTGCAGATTAGAGGTGTTTAGACTTTGGGTTTATGTTAGGGTGTTAGGTTTAAACATTACTTTTTTCCCCCCATAGACATCAATGGGGCTGCGTTACAGAGTTTTTCATTCCACGCTTCAGGTGTTAGTTTTTTTTCTGACACCTTCTTCCCATTGATGTCTATGAGGAAAGCATGCACAAGCACGTTAAAAACAGCACTTGAATTTTGTGTGCTATGGAGCTCAACAAAAACCATATCGCATGCACAAGCCGGCTGTTTGAAAACTTGTAATGGCTGCGCTATAGTGGGTGAAATAACGCAACTTTTGTTGCGTTCGTTAAATTCCCTATAGCGCGCATAACTTGTAATCTACCTGTTTGACAATATTTCCATGCTACAGACCCTGACCCTGCATACTCACATGAGTCACTAACAAGGGAAATCCTTGCAACTGCAAGGATTTAAGTTTTTTTCCAAAGTCTTGGAATCAGTCGTTTTGCACAGTTCAGCATGTATTGAAGCAACTTTTTACGGTATTGGCAAGGAATTTCCACATTGTCTCCAACAGTGTGGGCAGGCTTGCGGGTATATGCTGTGTAACCTATTGGGCATCAGATACCACCTAGATAATAGTTTGTAGTTTATTTCTATTATGTTTTGGGATAAGGATGATTCCTTGATGGTCAGAAAGATTTTCTCCCATTTCTGGTCATGTAGTGTGGTGTTTAGCTCTCTTTCCCATTTTAGGATATAAGGTGGTCTGTATTCTGGGAATGGGCTTTGTAGTAATTTATGAGTTATTGATATGTGTGACCGGTGAATTTTAGGATTTGTGCAATGCACTTTGAATGGAGTGAGTGCTCTCGTTTAGCTCTGCCTTATGTGGGCTGGTATTAATAGCATGTCTCACATGAAAATAGGGGCATGATTTTTGAAAGGGAGGGCCTATTGTTTCTACAATATCTTTTTGTGTATGCATTTTCCCCTCAGAGAAGAGCAAATGTGCTGGTATTTTTGTTTTGATGCCATTTATTTTAGGGTCTTGTGCAAATTTAAGTTGGCTGAATAATGGGTTATCAATAGGAGTTGTCATTGGTGAGATTCGTGTTGATATTGTATGGTTATTGGAGATTGTGGTGTCCCATACTTTCAGTGTGTTTGCTATAAGTAATTGGTGTGTGTGTTGGAGGGTCTATGGTTTAGTGGTGTCCAGCATAGTTCACTTAGACTTTCTCTTCCTATCACCTGGGCCTCCAGGTATGTCCATGGTTTCTTGGTGGAAATATGATTTCATACAACAATTCGGGCTAGATGAGTAGCTCTGTAATAATGTAGTATACCTAGGGGCTCCTATACCTCCGTTTTCTTTGGTTTGAGACAAAGTCTCTTTCTGGATTTGCGCTTTGCATTTGGACCATATAAAAGATTCTAGCAATTTTTGTTTGTATGGAGATAAGATTTGGGTAAGTCTAGGGGCAGAGCTTGAAATATGTATACGTATTTTGGTAATATAGTCATTTTAACTACATGTGCTCTTCCTGTCCATGATAGATGTCCCTGTTTATGCCATTATTCTAACAGTTGGCATACTTCTTTTTGCAATGAGATATAGTTTTGATTATATAGTTCTGATATTTGTGGTGTAATGTTGTTCCCTAGATATTTTATTGTGGGTTTAATTAAAAAGACTGTGTTTCTGTAAAGAAATTCTATGTCTGAGTCGGGTAGGTTGACTGGTAACAAGATTGATTTGCCCATGTTTATGGAGCAATTTTGAGACCTTGTTGAATTTGTGAAATTCTGTGAGTAGCGGGGGGATGGTTGTACAGTAAATATAATGTCATACACTTTTGGTGTATTTTTGGCATTCAATTTTACGTCTACATAAAGTAATGAAATGGGTCGGTAATTAGTGACTTGGTCAGGTGATTTTCCTGGTTTTGGGATAACTGATATTGTGGTTTCTAGCATAGGTTTCAAAAATTTTGCGGATTGGTCAATTGATTGATATAACTCGAGTAAATGGAGGCTAATTGATTGTTTAACAATTTAGTAAAATTGGGAGTAAAGCATCTGGGCCTGGGGCTTTGCCTGTTGGCAATAGCTTTATGGCTTGGTGAATTTCTTGGATAGTAATAGGCAATTCAAGTTCTGTCGATTGTCCCGGTGTTAGGGTAGGAGTTGTAGTTGTGTTAAATAAGATTGGATTAGCTTATTCTTTTGTCCCGTTCTAATGGTGTTAAATTATATAAGGAGGTATAGTAGTGGCAAATTGGGTGCTATGTCAGTAATACTGGAGTAGATTTTATTATTTGTCCCTGTAATTTGTTGGATAAATGATTTATATTGTTTTTTCTTTAAGGATCTGCCATTAATCAACCTGCTTTGTTACTTTCAGCAAAAATATTTGTTTTTTGTTGTAAGGGGCTCTTAGGTGTGGCATTTTTGATTAGATAGTTATTTAGTGCTTCTCTGGAGTTTTGCAGCTTTGTGAGGAGTTGCTGTGAGTTAGGGTGTTTTCTATGTGCATCTTCTGTTAATAGGAGTTGATTCAAGAGTGACTGAAAGTGTTCTTATCTAAGTTTGCGTTGTTGGTGTGTGTGTTGGATGAGTTGCCTCTTACATAGCATTTGTAAGCCTCCCAGTTGATAGAGGGGGATGTCCTGATTGGGGTCATTGTAAGTGAAGAATTCTGTTGTTTTTTCTGTGATGTTGGTAATCAGTAATGGGTCTCTTAGTATATAGTCACACAGCCTCCAAGTATTGTCATTGCGTACCATGCTATGGTCTGACCATACTGTGTGGGATATGCGTGATTAGATTAATGATGACAATGTGTTTTGGTCACAAAAGATATAATCTATTTTGGAGTATGTGTGTTGGGGGTTAGAGAATAAGGTGTAGTCCCTGGTTTTGGGATGGGAGGTCCTGCAGGTGTCATGAAGAGGGATAGATCGTAATGCTGTCCAATTTGCTTTAATTTGTCTATTACGCATATATGTGCGGCCTGTTGAAGTGTCAAGAGTTGGGTCTATTGGAAAGTTTAGGTCGCCCCCTAAAATGATCAGTCCTTTAGCTATGCCTAGTATAAGGTTGGTAACTGAGAAAAAAGGAGGGTGGTGGGCGATTAGGTGCGTAAATGTTAACCAGTGTCAATGGTCCACCGTAGAAGAGTCCTACCAAGATCAGGAGTCTGCCCTCTTTGTCGGAACTTTTATGTAGTAGCTTAAAGGGGGTGCCTTTTTTGAAGAATATTCCTACACCATTTTTTTTTTTTGCTGTTCCTGAACTTAGAAAGTGTTGGTCATAGTATAATTTGGATAGAGTCGGCTCTTTGGTTTCGTAAAGTGTGTTTCTTTAGCTATTTTAAAGTGGTCATGAGAGGTCATGGTGGTATATGTTAGTCTATAGTAATATGTCTTGTTTTTTCGGATTCTAGAGTTGTTTTATTGTGGAGATCTGTTTCGGAACTATGTTGCTTTAGATGTGTTATAGGAAGGGATTTGGGTTGGGTAAAATGGGGAGGAAGAAAAGAGGACGTAAGGTTATGGGTGTGACGTAAGTGGGGTTCTTGGGAATGACGTGTGTGTCAAAAGGGGTGTTTACACAGGTGGACGGAGTCCGCAACCAAAGCGGGTAAACATTAAATATAACATTTTAAGTGCCCAACATGGGCAGTAGATTAAACAGTTAAGTTACAAACACATTTGTCATTTACATAATAGTCTGGCTAAGCTAACATCTGCAGCTAGAAATATGTGCTTAAATTAAAGAGCTAGTGGGAAACTAGAATTGTAATGCTCTTGCTAAATTATTAAAGGGACAGTCTAGTATAAATTAAACTTTCATTATTCAGATAGGACTTTTAATTTTAATCAACGTTCCAATTTACTTTTATCATCAAATTTGCTTTTTTCCTCTTGGTATTCTTAGTTTAAACTAAACATAGGTAGGCTCATATGCTAATTTCTAAGCCTTTGAGGGCTGCCTCTTATCATATGCTTTTTAAATCTCTTTTCAACACAAAGAGACATAAAGTACACGTGGGTCATATAGATAACACTGTGTTCAGGCACAGGGGGGTATTAAGATTTAGCACAATACAATGCTACATTTAAGACAATAGATAATAAACAGTCACAGTCATGTGATCAGGAGGCTGGAAGAAGGTTCCTAGATACAAGGTAATTACAGAGGTAAAAAGTATATTAATAGAACTGTGTTGGTTATGCAAAACTGGGGAATGGGTAATAAAGGGATTATCTATCTTTTAAAACAATAACAATTCTATGGTAGACTGTCCCTTTAAGTAGATGCAACAAATCCAACATATACATTATAATTCAATATCAGATAAATTTATCATTTGCCTGTTAATAGATACCTGTATAGGCTCAATCATCTGAGCGTAAAGCAGGAAATGTCCTTTTTCACATGTTTCTTGAATATCAAGTCCAACATAAGAATTTCAACAAATAATCATTACACTTCTCTTTCTCACCTTTACAGACAGTTGTCAATCACTATTAACTAGGCTTGTAGCAGGTAATGTACATTTTTACATGGCTTTGTATTAGTGTTCAAGAAAGTGAGACTAAAATGTTCTACTCTTGCTATTCTATAGTAAGCTATATTGGTGTTAGGTAGACTCACGGTTACCAGTCACTTAGACTAGTTGTAGGTAGTGTCCATGTTCTTGTGAGCTCAGGATGAAATGTTCAGGTTGTTTCTGTAGTGCTGGTTGTCTTATATGATGGTTTGCTCTTTGTATGTGGTATCGCTGCTGCTTCTGCCCATGTCTTCTTTTGGGGCTTGGATTGTTGCTTGGTCGGAGGTTGCATTAGAGTTCTCTTCTGTAGTCTGGTTCTGGTGGGGAGGGTATGTTCAGCTGTTTACAGAAATAATTGGCTTTTCTGGGTCTTGGCAATATATGGTATCTGCAAGGACCTGAGGTGTGCAGTTAGGTATGAGAACTCTTTTCTCTTCTGTAACGTTTAATAGATAGATCTTGAAATATTTAAAAGTGTGATCCAAGATAGGTAGAGTTTGGATGTGTTTCTGGAGAAATTGTAAACTTTTTCCCTGTCCTAATAGTTCAGGAAACATAGTATAATGTCTCTTGGTGGTTGATTGGGGAGAAGTGCATGATGTTCTCTTTCTAAGGGGTACCTCGTCCATCACTATTGAGTTAGCTATTGCTAGTGACTGGAACAAGCTTTTAGATGGTCTGGTATGTCCTATCCATTGATGGTTTCTGAATACCCGTATTCTGAGGTTGTTTCTACATTGTTCTGGATTTCCCATATCATCGAGTTTGTTTTCCAGATCTATCAGTTGTTGTTGTTGGTTGGTTATAGTGTGACATCTCGTCCATGTCTTTGACTAGTTCTTTTCTGTTGTCTTCCAGTGCTTCTATTCTGAACCCCAGTTCATTTATTTCTCTTTTAAGGTCAGCACATTCTCTCTAATGCCAGGTTTTCACTTGCTGATCAAGGCCTCTATAGCTTTCAGTGTAACTGGACCTGTCCTCTTCTTGTGTTGTTTTAGCTGACAAACTGGGGTGAACTGGAGTAGGGATAAAGTCTGTTTGTGATTCTTCAACAGATGATGTGTTCATGTCTCTCTGTTTTTTCTATGTTTTTGAAATAGGTGTTCATAGAGCTTGCTGCTGGAGTTGCAGGTTTAGTGAGTTTGTCCTCTTTTAGTTGTTCTGTGATGCGCCATTTTGACGCGTGTAGATTTGGTAGTTAGCTCAGAGTTAGTAAATGTGAATTGCAGAGCTTAGTGGTTGAGGCTAATGAATGGACTTTCTTAGGCCTTATACGTGGTGTTTGTATGTTATAGGCTTCAGGCTATGTGCTATTTAATGTCGCCCCTATTAGCATGGGCGAAGTGTTTCTGTTCTGCTAGCTGTTAGTCTCTGTTTCCTTTTTGCATTGCTTCTTAGCAGCTAGCCTATAGTGTTACAGACTTCTCATTTGCCAGGTAAACGCAGGGCTTTGTTTGTTGAATACGTATAGAAACAGTATTTAAGCTTTCATTATATTCGGTGGATGGGTCTGTGATGGTGTTATAGGGGGTAATGGCGGTTTGGTCCTTACCATCATATGATGATTTTAGCGGTTGTGCTTGCTGCAGATGCATCAAAGAGCAGATATTCTAGGTGCTCTCATCTATCGATCTGGCGTTATTGAGCAGGGTCTTTTCAGTGCATGAATTTGCACTTCTGGTGAGGCCTGATGATCGCGCCCTCTTTCTGCTGTTGTAAAACCGTGTTACCTGCAGTGTTGGTTTTAAAAAATTTCCCGCCCTGGTGTCTGGTCTGTTTTCTTGGGTATGCTCCTTATTTTTGTGCTTAAGTCGGGCCTCATATTATGTTTGGCTGCTGACTCCGTCACTTCTGTGCTTGGGGCCCCAGCATTCACACTTTTATTATAACAACTGTCTGTTACAGGGTGCAAACATTATGGTTTTAAAGGAATAGTCTAATCAAATTAAACATTCATGCAATTTTAAGCAACTTTCTAATTTACTTCCTATTATCATTTTTTTCTATTTTTGCTATCTTTATTTAAAAAGCAGGAATGTAAGCATAGGAGCTGGCCCATTTTTGGTTCAGCACCTAGGTATCACTTGCAAATGTAGCCACCAATCAACAAGCGCTACCCAGGTGCTGAACCAAAAATGGGCAGGCTCCTAAGCTTACATTCAAATAAAGATAGCAATAGAATAAAGAAAAAATGATAATAGGAGTAAATTAGAAAGTTGCTTAAAATTGTATGCTCTATCTGAATCAAGAAAGTTTAATTTTGTTTAGACTTTTCCTTTAACGCACAAGCCTTCTTCCATTTTGTGAGGAGAGTTGTTCTTTTTCAGTACATAAATTAATCTTAACTCCAACTCTGTTCCATAAAAAGCAGAAATATGTTTTGTCAAAAATTCTAATGAAGAATGTCAATACTACCCAATATACATCAATATAGCAACAATACATCTCAGATGCATTTAATAAAGAAAAAAAATAATATATTCTTCAACAAGTGAGGAATGGATATAATAGTTATCTAAAAAAAAAACATTACTTGTCTCTATTTATTTAAAAAAAACACAATGATATGGAAATTTTACTACACAGTAAATATGACAAGAGAATGGATATTTACTTACAATGCTGATTAGATGGTACCAAGCGCGACACATGCTGAAAGGTCATATTTCATAGAAAATAAAAAGATCTCTATGTTGTGACATTTTGCATATAAAAATATAATATGCTGCTAATTGCAATATATGTAGCTCTAAGACAGTTTACTAGTTCTGTTGTCTATGAGGGTCCTATGAGAGCTTTGCGGTAAATGCAGGATTTTTAATCCCTTCACTATGGGAATTTCAAGAGAAAAACTTGCCCAAAGTAACAGAGAATTTTTAACCATTTTTGCTATCACTCTGTTTAAATAGAAAAATAGCTTTTGTTTTTTTTATTTACCTTTAAAAACAATATATATTTTTAAAGTAGATCTAGGCCCATTTTGGTATATTCGGTGCCACTATATGGCGACCCAGATATGATCATATAAAAAAAAACGTCTTGGGTTTCTCTCTGAAATTAATACACATAACTACTGCAGTCATATGACAAATGGTTGTAAAAGATCTCTGGTATCCCCGTTGTCAGAAAAAAGCAGACAGGCATGGTTTTGCCATTGCTTTTTGATAAATAGAAAGCCATGAATTGCAGCTGTGCATCTTACATGAAATTCCAGGTAGTGAAGGGGTTAATCAGTTAGCTTCTAAGGTAGTTTTTGATGCAGAGCAGAGATTACCCTACAACCGGACACCTCCCACTCCCTGATCTTTTACCTGATCCCTCCCAAACAGCTCTCTTTCCTACCTCACGCTCACACCCCCACTGATCACCACCATCTTAGGTACTGGGCAGAAAGTCTGCCAGTATGCAGTTTAGGGCTTTTTTATTTTATTATTTTTTTCTGCAGTGTAGTGAACCCTCCTCAACCCTTCAACCTCCCTGACCCCCCTGAAGCAGCTGTTTAACCCTCCCACTTCCCACGATTGATGGCAGCATATTGGCAGCTGTTCTGTCTGAACTCACCTTTCAGGTATTTTTAAAACATTTTTAAATGTATTTATTAAGTTTTCTTTTTTTTCTCTGTAGCATCTTTATAGCCATTCCAGTTTAGCTGAATATGTGCTACATGCTGCATGCACTCTTATACAACGCAGTAATCTGAACTGTTATAGCAGTAATAATGCAGCTGATGCAGCAATCCGTTGAGGAGAGGCAGTTATATAATCTTTAGGGACATTAAACCCCAAACTTTCTTTCCTGATTTAGATAGAGCATGTCATTTTTAAACAACTTTCTAATGTATTTCTATTATCACATTTTCTTTGTCCCTTTTGGTATCTTTTGTTGAAAAGCAGGGAGTTAAAACTCAAGAGTGTGCACGGAGTCTAGAGAAATATATGGCAGCAGTTTTGCCAGAACACTACGAGGGCAGCACTATTTTCCTGACGTAACACTCCCGACACTTATCTAGGTATCCCTTCAACAAAGAATACCATTGAACAAAGCAAATTTCATAATAGAAGTCAATTTTAAACCTTTTTAAAAACTGTATGCTCTGTCTGAATCACAATAATATTTATTTGGGTTTCATATCCCCTTTAATCTTATCTCTTTGGCATGCTTAATTATCACTATAAAAATTAAATATACATTATTTTAACCAGTTTTATAGTACTGTATTACTTTAAATGTATATTTCATGGGATGGTGGACAAATTCTTATTATTTCTCCATGCAACAATTTGGTTTTACTAATAGTATTACCGACCTACGGGCCCCATTACATATGCAGCGTCGCCCACAAAAGCCGGCGACGCCAGTTTTTACGCGATTTTGTTATTACATATACGGCGTAGCATACAAGTTACACGTGTATATTTCACCCGTCGCTCGCAATTATTACTCCCATAGGCTAACATGGGACCGTGTCATAAATCGGTATCCAATATCCAGGCGCAAGACCTTACGTGGCGAAAATGGAGAAGATCTTACTCCATTTTTTACCTCGCCATAAAAGGCAGCCGTAGCAGGCCTTGTGCTGAGCTATGGGAGCACCGTAACTCCAAAAATGCCTGCAAAAATAAACTAACACCTAACGCGATGCGCAATGTCTATCTACTTATCAACCGAAATTCCCCCACGCAATAACTATTAAAGTCTATTAACCCCTAAACCCGCCATCAAACCCACACCGCAAGTAATAACTAATTTATTAACCCCTAAATCTGCCAACCCCCAGCAAACTTACCTCTTAAAAACCATTAACCCACAACGCAATTAAAACTATTCAAGTATTAACCCCTAAACCGCCATAGCCCACATAGCCTTTTAAATGTATTAACCCCTAATCTGCCGCCGCCAACATAATAGAGTTCTTAACCCCTAAACCTAAGTCTAACCCTAACCCTAACACCCCCCTAACTTAAATATTATTTAAATACATCTAAATAAATTTACTATTATTAACTCAATTATTCCTATTTAAAACTAAATACTTACCTATAAAATAAACCCTAAGATAGCTACAATATAATTAATAATTACATTGTAGCTATTTTAGGATTTATTTTTATTTTACAGGCAAGTTTGTATTTATTTTAACTAGGTACAATAGTTATTAAATAGTTATTAAGTATTTAATAGCTACCTAGTTAAAATAACTTAAAGGGCCATAATACCCAAATGTTTAAACACTTGAAAGTGATGCAGCATAGCTGTAAAAAGCTGACTAGAAAATATCTCCTGAACATCTCTATGTAAAAAAGAAAGATATTTTACCTCAAAAGTTCCTCAGTAGCCACCTCCCATTGTAAAGGATTTCTAAGCAGCATATCAGTGTGTCTGTCCCGGGACATCTTAGGGAATGAGCATTGTGAACTCTCATATTATTTCACCAATCAGGTAAAGGAAGCTTACTATGAAATCTCATGAGAGTTAAGTCAAATCTCATGAGATCACAGTAAGAGTTCATGACCTCAGCACTGCTGATGCTGATTGGCTGCTGTTCATTTCTTCATTTTTTTTTTTACTTTTACCTGCAGCTGGGAACAGCTGAGTATAACTTTTTACACAGAACTTACTCTGGTGAGCTGAGGAGATTGTGAGGTAAAATATCTTCCTTTTTTACATAGAGATGCTCAGGTGATATTTTCCTGTCAGCTTTTTATAGTTATACTGCATCAGTTTCAAGTGATTTAGCATATGAGTATTATGTCCCTTTAAATGACCTAAAATTAAATACAATAAAATAAAATAAAATAAAGTACAAAAATCAGCTAACTAAATCAGCTAACTAAAGATGCAATCAGTCAATCGGATTGAAGTTCAATCCGATTGGCTGATCCAATCAGCCAATAGGATTGACCTCGCATTCTATTGGCTGTTCCAATCAGCCAATAGAATGCGAGCTCAATCCTATTGGCTGATTGCATCAGCCATAGGATTTTTCCTACCTTAATTCCGATTGGCTGATAGAATTCTATCAGCCAATAGGAATTGAAGGGACGCCATTTCGGATGACGTCATTTAAAGGAACCTTCATTCTTCAGTCGCCGTCGGATGGAAGAGGATGCTCCGCGTCAGATGTCTTCAAGATGGACCCGCTCTGCTCCGGATGGAAGAAGATAGAAGATGCTGCCTGGATGAAGACTTCTGCCCCTCTGGAGGTCCACTTGTGCCAGGCTGGGTGAAGACGACTCAAGGTAGGCAGATCTTCAAGGGGGTAGTGTTAGTTTTTTTTTAAGAGGGGATTGGGTGGGTTTTAGAGTAGGGTTGGGTGAGTGGGTGGTGGGTTTTAATGTTGGGGGGGGGTTGTATTTCTTTTTTTACAGGTAAAAGAGCTGATTACTTTGGGGCAATTCCCTGCAAAAAGCCCTTTTAAGGGCTATTTGTAATTTAGTATAGGGTTGGGGGCTTTTTTATTTTATTAGGGGGCTTAGAATAGGTGTAATTAGTTTAAACTTCTTGTAATTTTTTTTATTTTCTGTAATTTAGTGTTTTTTTTTGTACTTTAGTTTATTTTATTTAATTGTATTTAATTTTAGGTAATTGTAGTTAATTAATTTAATTTATTTAATGATAGTGTAGTGTTAGGTGTAATTGTAACTTGGGTTAGGATTTATTTTACAGGTAAATTTGTATTTATTTTAACTAGGTATTTATTAAATAGTTAATAACTGTTTAATAACTATTGTACCTAGTTAAAATAAATACAAAGTTGCCTGTAAAATAAAAATAAATCCTAAAATAGCTACAATGTAATTATTAATTATATTGTAGCTATCTTAGGGTTTATTTTATAGGTAAGTATTTAGTTTTAAATAGGAATAATTGAGTTAATAATAGTAATTTTATTTAGATTTATTTAAATAATATTTAAGTTAAGGGGGTGTTAGGGTTAGACTTAGGTTTAGGGGTTAAAAACTCTATTATAGTGACAGCGACGTTGGTGGCGGCAGATTAGGGGTTAATACATTTAATAGGCTATGTGGGCTATGGCGGTTTAGGGGTTAATACTTGAATAGGTTAATTGCGTTGTGGGGGGTTGTCAGTCTAGGGGTTAATACATTTAATATTAGTAATGAGAGGGGGGGATTGCGGATATAGGGGTTTTACGTGTCGGGCTTATTTTTTTATGAGGCGTGTTAGACTTTTACTGGAGATTTGTTATTTTCTTTCCTTTTCTTAGGCGCCGGCAGTTTCTAAAGTGCCATTAGTCCCTAGCGACTCCAGAAATTTGTAGTTACGCTCATTTCTGGACATCGCTAGTTTATCCGACTTACGGCACTTTATGAACTGCCGGCGTGGTTTATGTAATACCCCGATGTGCGAGGCGAAATTACGGGCGAAGCGGGTTCCCACGCTTGCGCCGAAACCTGCACCGTATATGTGATCGCACATCTCAATATCAAAATTTGGAATAAATATGTTCTTTAATTACATTCCATACTAATCATTTAATTAGGTCAATATATTCATATGAGGATATTTTTTAATTTTCATTACAAGAAAAGTTTATTGATTGAGTAAATATGTGTAAAGAACCAGTTAAGTGCAGTCATAGCGGTAACTAGCGAGTGACTGATCTTTTCTGCCACTACATATGAGCTATGTGAATGAAGGTCATCAAAGCCTTGAGAAATTACAGGTGGCCAGAACATTTAGATAAAAAGCTCTCCATATTGTGCACATCAAGGTTTGAGTAAACAGTGTTAGTCATTACTGCAGCCAGGAATATACAAGAGGCCACTTATGAGGATTTTATTAGAGAATGCTTTCTCAATTATCCAAAATGACTTGTTTTCTTCCTTACATCGATCGATGCTTATCTTTTTTTTCTGTAAATTACTATAATAAAATAAAAATTAGATACAGCTTTATGTTTCTTTCATTTTATGTTTTACTGCTGCCTCTGCTTACAATATAACACTTTATGAATACATTTGGCAAAAACTGACATCATCTCAATATTCACGCATTAACCAAAACAAATATTTTACTTTAAATTCTAAAGCAAACATTGTAGATAAGACAGCTCTAGAATCAAAGCAAAATGTATAAGAAAATAAAGGTGTATATATATATATATTTTTAGCTCTTGGTATCAACATTACAATATAACCCAGTAGCGCACATACTCAACAAAAAATGTTTTGGGGCCCCCTGAAAGAAACTCAATAATAAGCCGATAGTAATAATTAACATGCTTTTCTGTATAATGATTTGTGTGTATATATATCTATCTATTTATCTATCTATCTATCTATCTATCTATCTATCTATCTATCTATATATATGTGTATGTATATATATATATATATATATATATATATATATATATATATATATATATTTATATATATATAGGTGCCTGTTGTGTGATATATATATATATATATATATATATCCTATATAATAAAAGACAAGAGTTTGTCTGAAGCCGTCATGCGCAGTTCAGACAAACTCTTGCCGCGAGGACCCGGCAGCTCAGCTGTAACACAGAGGCGCGCGAGGACCCGGCAGCTCAGCTGTAACACAGAGGCGCGCGAGGACCCGGCAGCTCAGCTGTGAGAGAGAGAGAGAGAGAGAGAGAGAGAATAACAATAACATAACACGGCCCGTGTCAACTTAAAGGGACACAAAAGGTACAAAATAATGTTATCTAATTCTGCGCACGGTGCAGAACTATATAACATTATTTAAGCGGTAACTTAAAAAATGTAATTGTATTTTAAGAATTTTCAGTGGTCTAGTTGCTCTGGTCTAGTAGCGGGAGCGAGTACATTTATTCCAATAGCGCGGCCAGGCGTTTTGTGACTAACCAGCAAGCCCTTGAAGCACTTTGGATATTCAAGACCCACTCAGTAGATCCTGGAGCGAAGTCCAACGTTCACTGAAAATTCTGAAAATACTTTTACATTTTTGAAGTTACCACTTAAATAATGTTATATAATTCTGCACTGTGTGCAGAATTATATAACATTATTCTGAACCTTTACTGTCCCTTTAACGTGCTAATTCGACCCCTCTTCACAGAGTCCAGGGCCATTCTAATAGGAGAATTAGGCCTTGGACTCTGTAAAGAATCGTCAGATTAGCGTGGACCCTCATCTGCCCTATGTGTGTGTATATATATATATATATATATTAGTCCACAATTAGATTTGTTGTTTTAGCAAAGGTTTAATGACCATCCATATTTATTTTTCGGTCTCTTTATTGAGATACAAACAGAAAATACAGGAAATATGTACACACAATATAGAAAAACACAATTTTCAGTACAAAATGACTTATTCAGGCAAAAGTCAGTATTTAGTGTGACCTCCCTTGGCACTAAGCACATCATGAACTCTTTTGGGGAGACTGTCCTGAAGTTTTCTGAAGTAATCTTCTGGTATATTATACCAGGCTTCTTTTAGCACTTCCCAGGGTTCTTCTTTAGATTTAAGTTGTCTTGAATTACTTTCTATGCCCAGGTGAGCCCATACTGCCTCTATAATATTCAGGTCTGGACTCTGTGGAGGTCAGTCCATGACTGTCAGGGTCTTATCAGCTGTTTTTCTCTCCAAATATAATTTCACTGCATTAGCAGTGTGCTTGGGATCATTATCATGCTAAAAAATAAAACCATTCCCAATCATGTGCTTTCCATAAGGAATGGCATGAGGAATTAAAACCTGTCTGTAATTTTAGCATTCATGATCTCATCAATTCAGACAATATCGCCAACACCACTGGCAGAAATGCAGCCCCAAACCAGGACAGACCATCCACCATGTTTCACTGAAGGTCGCAAGCACTCATTCTTCCATCTCTCTTCAACTCTTCTTCTCACATATTGTCGGTGATTGGACCCAAAAATTTCAAACTTGGATTCGTCACTCTATAATACTCTTTTTCCACTGATCTTCATTCCAATCTTTGTGAGCTTTAGCATATCTTAGCCTTTTCACCCTGTTCTCCTTCCAAAAAAAGTGGTTTCTTGGCTGCTACTCTTCCACAAAGACCATTTCTGATCAAGCTTCTTTGGAGTATAGAAGGATCTACTTGACATCCCGATAAAGCTACCAGATTCTGAGCCAGGTCCTTGCTGGACTTATTTTGGTCTCTCAAAGAAGAAACTCTGAGAAACTTCTTTTGAAACTTTTCTTGGCTTTTCAGTCCTTTTTTTGTCCTTGACCTCTCTTGATTCTTCAAATTTCTTTATAACAGCTTGAATACTATATCTTGAGTATCCAGTTTGTTTGCTGATTTCCCTTTGAGAGTAGCCTTGCTGATACAAAATTATGATTTTATGTCTGTCAAATTCTGTGATCTTTGGCATTTTGAATGGAATGATGTGATTGAAAGTTGGTATTATTATCAAGCTTCCAATAAATTAAACTCATACCACATGTATGTGTAATGCTCAAGCATATCTTACACAAACCTGGTGTAATAGACCTTTTTCACAGCAGTCATTTTGCCATTAAGTAGTAGGACAAATACAGGTGTTAGCAATGACATTAATTAGGGTTTCATTCCATTTATGTTTACAAGAGCCAGTTTCCTGCTATTGTTCAAGTGTAAGGGGAGGTCACACTAAATAATTTCCACTTTAGCCAATAGAAGCTGTTTTTTAATACTGCATACAAATATCATGTATTTTCTGCTTGTATTCTAATCAAGAGACTGAGAATAATTATATATCATCATTATACCATTGCTGAAACAACAAATTTAATGGTGGCCTAAGACTTGTGCACAGTACTGTGTGCATATATATATGGGCCAATTTAATAATGTGGGAGCGGACATGATACGATGTAGCGTATCATGTCTGCCGCTGTAACACACTTGTATAGGAACTCAGCTGCAGATTGATCAAATAGTTTGTACCACTCTCTCTGAAATAAACACTATTGTAGCAAGTATATATAAGAAAGGTGAGAGTGAGAAATAATCTGGTTAATAAGTATTTGTTTCACTTTGGAATGACCAGAAACAGAAATTTGCATAAATCTCCTAATGTTACTGAGGAAAGAACAAGCCGGTTACTTTAAGAATGAAATTCACATATACTTTTTATGCATCAAAGTACCAAGAAGATCTATACAGATATAATGTATCTTCCTACAGCAAAGTTTGTTATTGTGTTGCAAGAGACTGACAGAGCGGCTTGATAGTAAATGTTAAAGCCAGAAATGGGAGGAGTTTTACTCACGCTCTTGAGTTCCGACAAATCTCCTGGTATAGGTAGTTCCAAACCGGCTTTGTTATTGAATGTTAGAATCAGTATGGGAGGATTTTACTTCTGTGCTTCCGAGTAGACGATTCGGTACCCCGCTGCCAGTAGCCAAATGTCCGGAGGAATAATCTGTAAGTCCTGTTAGACAGGCCGGAGTACAAACAGTTGTCTGTTTAGGTGATACCTGCAGGTCCTGGGTCCGAGGAGATAGGGGTGGAGAAACCAAGCCTGTTTGGTATCACATCAGCTGCGGAGTTTGAGCAGGGAAGACTCAATAATAAAGTTCACAAACCGGATAAGTCAGCTGATGGATAGAACTTGCAGAAACAAATGCTAACAGCAGTTTAACGTAGAGAGGGAAATAATTACCGGATAGGGCTTAAGTTAAAGGAGCAGCCAAACAATGGAACAGCACAAAATACTAATCAAGAAACATTGTGAGCGCGGCCCTTATAAAGGAGATGTGGGCAGGGTCATAAAATCTTAAAGGCACAGGTAGGAATACTTGCAGATCGTGACAGCCGCACATCGATAAATGCCGACAGCTTACACAAGCAGTTCTTGTGAACTGCTTGTGCAATACCGCCCCCTGCAGATTCATGGCCAATCGGCCCCTAGCAGGGGGTGACAATCAACCAAATCGTATAGGATTGGGCGGATTGATGTCCGTGGCCTCAGAGCAGGCGGACAAGTTATGGACCGCTGCTTCACAACTTCTGTTTCCGGTGAGCCTGAAGTCTCCATTTGGAGCTTGATAATTCGGCCCCATTGACTGGTCCTAACACTACAGTCCTTTGCCTTTAAGGGCTGAATCATTCCTGCTTTTTCTCTTCATAATAGAATTAGACTCCCTGACTTTATATACACAACTCCATTATGTAGTACTTTAACCAATGGAAGACGGTCAGTCTCCCTTTTATTTTTAAATACAAATACAAAGTTTAGTTTAGCACACAAAACGTTTATATACACATCTCTGGGAGTGCTGCCAATATGACCAAGTAGGTACACAAAATAGGGGGCATTGAAGCACATCCATTTGCAAATAAACAACACATTTTTAAATGCTGCAAAAATTGCCTGCAAAAACATCTATTCTATTCTATTGACTGGTCCTAACACTAGACTCCTTTGCCTTTATGGTCTGAATCATTCCTGCTTTTTCTCTTCATAATAGAATGAGACTCCCTGTATATATACAGTAAATATAAATATTCACACAATATGGCCAAAAGTATGTGACACCTAAACATCAAACCTAGATTGGCTTTTTGGACATATTATTCCAAAACCATGGGCATTAATATGGAGTCCCCCCCCCCCCGCCCTTAACAGGTGCCACTCTTCTTGGAAGGCTTTTCACAAGATATTGTAGTGTGTATGTGGCAGTTTGTGCCCATTCAGCGAAAAGAGCATTTGTGAGGTCAGACTTTAGTGTTGGATGAGGATTGGTGTTCCAATTCATCCAAAAAGTCTTAAGTGGGCTTAAGGTCAGGGCGCTGTGCAGGCAGCTGGCACTGCCAGATAGTGAAGTGTGATTCATTACTCCAGAGAACGTTTGCACTGATGTGTGTTTTACTGGCATCCATGAAAGGCTACACGGCACTGCTTTATTTGTGTTACTAATATTTGAGAGACTAGGAGATATCCATTGTGTACTACTGGCATTTTATTTTGTTTTTAAAAAAATCACTGTTCTGTTCTGTAAGTGGCATTCAAGGGAGATTAAAAAAAAAAAAACAACTTTTGTTTGTTACAGGCAATTTAAGGGGTTACAAGAATATTTCAGGGAAGTCTGGCGATGGCAGCGTCTATACGTATCTGTGGTGCTGATCTTCTTCTGCAGGGTCCATAAATCTTGTGGGAATTGAAGGACAAATGGATGGAAAACACAGAACAACACTGCAGAAATTTATTTGGATCTGAAAACTTTTGCAAGGAGCTGTATCTGCTTCACTAAGGTTGGGGAAAGTAATGATGTTGCAGTTAATAGTTCACTACCTGAAATTGCCTGAACACAAAAGGCTTAGCGGAAGCTTCATTCAACCGTCACTTCTTAAAGGGACATAAAACTCAACATTTTTCTTTCATGATTTAGATTGAGAATACAATTTTTTTTTCCAATTTTCAACAAAGAATAACAAAAAACGAATGCCTAGATTTAGAGTTCTGCAGTAGCCGTCAAAAGCAGCGTTAAGGGCTCCTAACGCTGCTTTTTATCGCCCGCTGGTATTTAGAGTCAGCCAGGAAAGGGTCTAACGCTCACTTCCATACCGCAGATCCCCTTACGCCAATTGCATATCCTACCTTTTCAATGGGATCTTCCTAACGCCGGTATTTAGAGTCTTGGCTGAAGTGAGTGGTAGAGCCTCTACCGACAAGACTCCAGCCACAGAAAAAAAGTCAGTCGTTTAGAGCTTTCTGGGCTAACGCCGGTTCATAAAGCTCTTAACTACTGTGCTCTAAAGTACACTAACACCCATAAACTATTTGCCCCTAAACCGAGGCCCCCCAACATCGCCGCCACTATAATACATTTTTTTAACCCCTAATCTGCTGACCGCACATCGCCGCCACCTACATTATACCTATGCACCCCTAATATGCTGCCCCTAACATCGCTGACAACTACATAATATATTAACCCCTAATCTGCCCCCTCCCAACGTCACCGCTACCTTACCTACACTTATTAACCCCTAATCTGCCGACCGGACCTCGCCGCCACTCTAATAAATGTATTAACCCCTAAACCACCCCATCCCGCCTCGCAAACCCTATAATAAATAGTATTAACCCCTAATCTGCCCTCCCTAACATCGCCGCCATCTAACTTCAAGTATTAACCCCTAATCTGCCGACCGGACCTCGCCACTACTCTAATAAATGTATTAACCCCTAAAGCTAAGTCTAGCCCTAAGACCCCCCTAAAGTAAATATAATTTTATTCTAACGAAATAAATTAACTCTTATTAAATAAAGTATTCCTATTTAAAGCTAAATACTTACCTGTAAAATAACCCCTAATATAGCTACAATATAACGAATAATTATATTGTAGCTATTTTAGGATTTATATTTATTTTACAGGCAACTTTGTATTTATTTTAACTAGGTACAATAGCTATTAAATAGTTATTTACTATTTAATAGCTACCTAGTTAAAATAATTACAAAATTACCTGTAAAATAAATCCTAACCTAAGTTACAATTAAACCTAACACTACACTATCAATAAATTAATTAATTAAATAAATTAACTACAATTACATACAATTAAATAAACTAAACTAAATTACAAAAACAAACAAACACTAAATTACAAAAAATAAAAAAGAATACAAGAATTTTAAGCTAATTACACCTACTCTAAGCCCCCTAATAAAATAACAAAGCCCCCCAAAATAAAAAAAATTCCCTACCCTAATCTAAATTTAAAAAGTTAACAGCTCTATTACCTTACCAGCCCTTAAAGGCTTTTTGCGGGGCATGCCCCAAAGAAATCAGCTCTTTTGCCTGTAAAAAAACACACAATACCACCCCCCAACATTACAACCCACCACCCACATAACCCTACTCTAACCCAAACCCCCCTTAAATAAACCTAACACTACCCCCTTAAGATCTCCCTACCTTGAGCCGTGTTCATCCAGCCGGGCACCGATGGACCAAAAGAAGACATCCGGAGCGGCAGAAGTCTTCATCCTATCTGGGCAGAAGAGGACATCCGGACCAGCAGACATCTTCATCCAAGCGGCATCTTCTATCTTCATCCATCCGATGAGCAGCGGCTCCATTTTCAAACCCGACGAATGAAGGTTCCTTTAAGTGACGTCATCCAAGATGGCATCCCTTGAATTCCGATTGGCTGATAGGATTCTATCAGCCAATCGGAATTAAGGTAGGAAAAATCTGATTCAAGTTCAATCGGATTGGCTGTTCCGATCAGCCAATAAAATGCGAGCTCA
Organism: Bombina bombina; assembly: GCF_027579735.1. Lineage (NCBI taxonomy): Eukaryota > Metazoa > Chordata > Amphibia > Anura > Bombinatoridae > Bombina > Bombina bombina. The sequence continues at coordinate 1,384,148,009 of NC_069500.1, forward strand.
ATCTGATTGGCTGATTGGATCAGCCAATCCGATTGAACTTGAATATGATTGGCTGATTCAATCAGCCAATCAGATTTTTCCTACCTTAATTCCGATTGGCTGATAGAATCCTATCAGCCAATCGGAATTCGAGGGACGCCATCTTGGATGACGTCCCTTAAAGGAACCTTCATTCGTCGGGTAGTCGTCGCTGAAGATGGATGTTCCGCGCTGGAGGTCTTGAAGATGGAGCCGCTTGGATGAAGATGTCTGCCGGTACAGATGTCCTCTTCTGCCCGGATAGGATGAAGACTTCTGCCGCTCCGGATGTCTTCTTTTGGTCCATCGGTGCCCGGCTGGGTGAAAACGGCTCAAGGTAGGGAGATCTTCAGGGGGTAGTGTTAGGTTTATTTAAGGGGGATTTGGGTTAGAGTAGGGGTATGTGGGTGGTGGGTTGTAATGTTGGGGGGGTGGTATTGTGGTTTTTTTTACAGGCAAAAGAGCTGATTTATTTGGGGCATGCCCCGCAAAAAGCCCTTTTAAGGGCTGGTAAGGTAATAGAACTTTTTTAATTTAGATTAGGGTAGGGAATTTTTTTTATTTTGGGGGGCTTTGTTATTTTATTAGGGGGCTTAGAGTAGGGGTTATTAGCTTAAAATTCTTGTATTCTTTTTTATTTTTTGTAATTTAGTGTTTTTGTTTTTTTGTAATTTAGCTTAGTTTATTTAATTGTATGTAATTGTAGTTAATTTATTTAATTAATTTATTGATAGTTAATTGTAACTTAGGTTAGGATTTATTTTACAGGTAATTTTGTAATTATTTTAACTAGGTAGCTATTAAATAGTAAATAACTATTTAATAACTATTGTACCTAGTTAAAATAAATACAAAGTTGCCTGTAAAACAAATATAAATCCTAAAATAGCTACAGTATAATTATTCGTTATATTGTAGCTATATTAGGGGTTATTTTACAGGTAAGTATTTAGCTTTAAATAGGAATACTTTATTTAATAAGAGTTAATTTATTTCGTTAGAATAAAATTATATTTAACTTAGGGGGGTGTTAGGGTTAGACTTAGCTTTAGGGGTTAATACATTTATTAGAGTAGCGGCGAGGTCCGGTTGGCAGATTAGGGGTTAATACTTGAAGTTAGGTGGCGGCGATGTTAGGGAGGACAGATTAGGGGTTAATACTATTTATCATTGGGTTTGTGAGGCGGGAGTGCGGCGGTTTAGGGGTTAATACATTTATTAGAGTGGCGGCGAGGTCCGGTCGGCAGATTAAGGGTTAATAAGTGTAGGTTAGGTAGCGGTGATGTTGGGGGGGGGGCAGATTAGGGGTTAATAAATATTATGTAGGTCTCGGCGATGTTAGGGGCAGCAGATTAGGGGTACATAGGTATAATGTAGGTTGCGGCAGTATCCGGAGCGGCAAATTAGGGGTTAATAGTGTAATGCAGGGGTCAGTGATAGCGGGGGTGGCAGATTAGGGGTTAATAAGTGTAAGGTTAGGGGTGTTTAGACTCGGGGTACATGTTAGGGTGTTAGGTGCAGACTTAGAAACTGTTTCCCCTAGGAAACAATGGGGCTGCGTTAGGAGCTTAACGCTGCTCTTTTGCAGGTGTTAGGTTTTTTTTCTGCCCAAACTGCCCGATTGTTTCCTATGGGGGAATCGCGCACGAGCACGTTTTTCCAGCTAGCCGCTACCGTAAGCAACGTTGGTATTGAGAGTTGAAGTGGCGGTAAATATGCCTGTACGCTCCCTTTTTGGAGCCTAACGCAGTCCTTCAGAGAACTCTAAATACCAGCGTTGTTTAGAAGCAGCGCTAGAATTAAAACACGCGTAGCTAACGCACCCCTTTGGCCGCAAAACTCTAAATCTAGGTGTAAGAAAATTTGGTAATTGAAGTAAATTGGAAAGTTGTTTAAAAGTGTATGTTCTTTCTAAATGAAAGTAAAATGTTGTTTTTTTTGTCCCTTTAGACTATATGAAATAATGTATTACACTAAGTGTAAAGGTAGATTTTCCCTAGTTACCACAGTAAAATAATGCGATAACCCATAAAAAACTCAGATAAGATATTTTAAAAAGACAGACAATACTGTGGTGTGCAATCAAGCACTTGGTAAGTACAAGAATAAAGAACATAGTAACATAGTAACATAGTAGATGAGGTTGAAAAAAGACAGACGTCCATCAAGTTCAATCTACACAAATATAAAATACTTACAAAGAGCTTCAGTTAACCTTAAATAATCCCACTAAAAGGTGACCCATTTAATACAAGCAATCATATCCATGAATTCTGTTTCTAGACAGAAATGTATCCAAACAATTTTTAAATGTATCTATGGTATTAGCATTCACTACCTCCTTTGGTAATGAGTTCCACAATTTTATTGCTCTTACAGTGAAAAAATGTTTCCGTTGCAGGAGATTAAATCTCCTTTCCTCCAACCTTAAATTGTGACCTCTTGTCACAAACATTTTTCTTGGAATAAACAGAGCTTCTGCCATCTCTGAATATGGGCCTTGAATATATTTATATAAAGTAATCATGTCACCTCTCCAGCGCCTTTTTTCTAGAGAAAACAGACCCAGTTTGGCTAGCCTCTCCTCATAACTTAAATTCTCCATTCCCCTTATTAACTTTGTGGCCCTTCTCTGAACTTTTTCTTGTTTTGCAGTATCTTTTTTGCGATCGGTCCCCAGAACTGCACTCCATACTCAAGGTGAGGTCTTACCAGGGATTTATATAGTGACAGAATTATGCTTTCCTCCCTTGAATACATGCTAGTATCTTATTAGCCTTTGAAGCCGCTGCCCTGCATTGTGCACCCATCTTTAGCTTGTTATCTATTACTACCCCCAAATCCCTTTCCTCCTCTCTTTGGCTAAGTCTTGTCCCATTTAAATAATAAATTGCCTGCTTATTTTTACTTCCAAAATGTAGAACCTTGCATTTTCCCATATTAAATCTAAGTTTAAGTTAAGTTTAAAGAATTTATTCACATAAAAAAACATATATAATAAATTAAGTTAGTATGGTTAATAACCCTGGGGATTATTAACCATACTAACTTAATTTAATATATATTTTTTGTGTGAATACATTCTTTAAACTTATTTATTCTTGTACTAACACAGTTCTTGATTGCACAACACAGTATTGTCTGTATTTTTGTATGTCCCTTTAACTCTATGCCACCTCAGACCAGAGATAGGCACAGACAAAGGCTGTGGCGGACATTTTTTCAAAGTACAGAACTTAGTGAAGGACACCAAGGTACATTTGAAATTAAAAACATTATTTTATAGTGCTTGGTGTTATTATATTGATGCAGATACCACTGATCCTATAACCAGCCCTCCTCTGGCTATACCCATGAGCCAGTGTCACTACTGTGTCATTATATAGTGCTGGGTGTTATTATACTGATGCAGATACTATTGATCCTATAACCAGCCCTCCTCTGGCTATACCCATGAGCCAGTGTCACTACTGTGTCATTATATAGTGCTGGGTGTTATTATACTGATGCAGATACCACTGATCCTATAACCAGCCCTCCTCTGGCTATACCCATGTGTCAGTGTCACTACTGTGTCATTATATAGTGCTGGGTGTTATTATACTGATGCAGATACCACTGATCCTATAACTAGACCTCCTCTGGTTATACCCATGAGCCAGTGTCACTACTATGTCATTATGTAGTGCTGGGTGTTATTATACTGATGCAGATACCACTGATTCTATAACTAGACCTCCTCTGGCTGTACCCATGTGCTAGTGTCACTACTGTGTCATTATATAGTGCTGGGTGTTATTATACTGATGCAGATACCACTAATTCTATAAGTAGACCCCCTCTGGCTATACCCATGTGCCAGTGTCTCTACTGTGTCATTATATAGCGCTGGGTGCTATTATACTGATGCAGATACCACTGACCTTATAACCAGCCCTTGTCTGGCTATACGCATGTGCCAGTTTCACTACTGTGTCTTTGTATAGAGCTAGGTGTTATTATACAGATGCAGATACACATCCAGTATTTCACTCATGCTATATTTATTCCATAATTATCACCCAATATCGCTAGCAGTCTGTTCACAAGCCACTAACTTTATTCACACTACATATTTGTAATCAGAAAGAAAAGATATACTAATGTTGTGGCGGACACTGAAAGGGCTAGTCACGGACACCAGTGTCCGTGTATGGACACCTTGCCTATCCCTGCCTCAGACACCACAGATGTGGCAGAATAGAAAAGTAAATACGTAGCAACCTTGCTTCTGAAATTGCTGACTCTTCAAATGTCTTTTTTAGGCAAAGAGAAGTGGAGCAAATTCTCAATTCCATCTTTAATTTTTGAAGTCTTAAGTCTTTAGTATTTTCACCTTGATTGAAGTGAAGAAAGTCAGTTTCTTGATCTTGAGTCACCTTTTTTGACAGATTTATTTTGTAATTATACATAGAAGACCTTTGTTGTAATGTATAGGATGTGAACATTTTTTGCTCTCAGTTTTTTCTTATAATTTTGCAGGGACAGTAAAGTTAAAAATGTAACTTACATTGATTGGATAGAACATGCAATTTAAAAAAAATATATACAATGTACTTTGATTATCAATTTTGCTTAGTTATCTTGGTATCCTTTGTAAAGAGTAATTCTAGGTGAGCTCGGGAGCGTGCATGTCATACATAATTTAGCAGCAGTTTTTTGCAACATTGTTTACAGTAATGTATTACATAGTTACAAGCACTGCTGCCACAGACTGCTATAGACACGTGCACGCTTCTAAGCTCTTATCAGGCTACCGGGGGTTAGTTTTCAACAAAGAATACCAAAAGAACAAAGTAAATGTAATACTAGAAGTAAAATGGACATTGAAGGGACATTAAACTACTCATTATATTAATATATATGGTTTAATTACATGAAGTTAAACAACTTTGCAATATAATTTCATTATTTATTTTGTTCTCCTTTCCTGTAGTTTAATTCTGAATATTGTGGACTTTTCAATTCATGTTAAACATGGAAGTTCAGACACAGCTTTATTCCACACAGTCATTGGTTGCTCACTCTAGTAAGCCATTTATAACCATTCCTAATTGGCCTGAGCAGAAAAGGTAACCTAAGTTACAATATGGCGGCGCCCACTGCTTTATGGGCATTAACTTTACCCTTATTTTTTTCAATATTTAATCAACTAATATTTTTAAAACTACATGTACAAATTATTATTAGGTTAATCTTTGCTCTGAATACATCATTCAATCAATCATTTATTTAGTGTTTAATGTCCCTTTAAAATTGCCTATTCTTTCTGAATCATGAAAGTCTAATTCAGACTTTACTTTAACTTGCTTATAACCATTCATGACATTTTAAAGGGATATTGCACTCAATACATTTATATTATTCACTTAAAACCACTATGTATATGCAAAGCAGTTAAATTAAATTGTTTTTTTTTTTTAGTATATGCACATACTTACGCAATTCATCCCTATGTACAAATTTATCATTGACTGATAAGCATATTTCTCTCAGCCTTACTGGTGGACAGTGACAATTCACACAAGCATGAAAACAATATCTATTTATCTATCTATCTATCTATCTATCTATCTGTCATCTATCTATCTATCTATCTGTCATCTATCTATCTATATAATCTATCTATCTATCTATCTATCTATCTATCTATCATCTATCATCTATCTATCTATCTATCTATCTATCTATCTATCTATCTATCTGCAAAGGAACATCAATTAAAAATGAACAAAAAATGAAAGGGATGTTAAACAGTTTGTTTTATTATTGTAATGAAAAATGCACAAAGTAGTGGATTATACTTAATAGAAATCATTGAAATATCTAGTTTTCGTCATTTTAGAAGGATTTTACCTTTTATTTCTTATTTTTAACTTCATTTGTACAGTGTCAATTACGTCCTGACACAAGGGGACAGTGGTCTCTACAGGAAGGCTAATCTAGCTTGATGTCATACATATTTCAGAGTAACTTCAGCTGGTTTACTATTAAGATAATGCTAGAGAGACAGTAAGTCTGTTTTGCCCATGCTCAGTTGATGCAGGATTCAACTTAAGTTAAAAAAATGGCAGCTCTCTTATCTCCCTGAGGCAAGAAAACAAGTGAGTTGTTTGCTTTTTATGTTTAATTTGATTTAACATATTTGTTTTTACTATAGTAGCACTGTTTAATATCCCTTTAATAAAACAAATAATAATAAAAAAGTTTCTTCAAATTGTCTTATTTTTTGAAAAGCTACATAAATGCACTATATGATTAATCAATTTGCTATTTCTACTTGCTTTTAAAAATGTAATATTCAGATATCATAAACCATAGATACTTCAGTACTTATAACTAATCTTTTGAACATTTTGACAATATTAACCATTTCACTGCCAGAGATGATAGCAATGTAATGACAATAAAACAGAAGAAGGAATAAACAAACAACGCTGGTGTAGCTGGTGCTTGGCTTTGTGCAAATACCTGATTCTAGATAAACGTGTAAGGGATATGTATTAACAAACAACTCAGTAAAAGTGTTCCAGATAATCGGCAGTCAGTAGTGTGGGAGTGTTTACAGAATGAGTCTATGGGTTGGAAATATTCCAGGTTTTCAATCTAACAACTAACTGTGCTGGATGTGATTACAGGATGAGCGCTACATATACATATGCCCTTGGGGTTCATCTGAGGATCACATAACATAAGGTTAATAAAAAGGTAAAAATAAGACCTTGGGTCTGATCCTATTCCAGTTGTAAATTTAAATGGATGTTAAAATCCAAAAAACAGATGCTGTAATACGTTAGCGTGTAATTATTTAATTGCTGACCCTAGATAATTAGATATTCCTAGATATATTTGCAGCTCCTAAGCAGAACACAGTCAGTGATTGGACATGAAACTGCCTCTCCTGATTGGCTGACTGGCCATGTTCTGGCTCTGGAGCGGCAAAGCATGCACTTACCAAGCAGTACTTTACCTATGTATTTAACCCCTTTGTGCGAAGTTAAACACAAAAGGGTCATTTTAAATCTTTCTTATTAAGTTTATCTGTTGTTTTTTGGCTCTAGATCTGTGTTTTTCAAACAATAATACTATTAATGTATTGGGAGAGTTCAGATAGGAGATGAACAGATACAGGAAAATGACCCATGTGATGGTTTGACACATGGTCAAAATAGACACATCGAATTCAGCTCACAAAGGGTGCTGATAAAGTGCATAACTAGCGTTTTTGACATGTTTGCCAGTATTTGAAGACAAATTGGAATAATTATATTATCTTGATCATGTGCAATACACCCTGACAGACTAGATTTACATATGTATTCGTTTTTAATAAAGAGATACGCGATAACGCCTAAAGCTAATGAGATCTGCAGGAAACATGAGAAAACTTAAATCATGACCATCCGCCACATCTAGAAATGGCGTTTAGCAATGGCATTAAAATGTTTGTTTTTATTTCATACTACATTTTCATGATTATGTTACAGTAATCTAATTTTATAATCCCTTAACGACCAGCTGCTGTCCTTGACCTCTCTCTGCTGCGATCTCACTAACAGTGGTGAAATTTAGCTATTTCTGCATGCCCCATGGTGCTGATCGTTGGTGGTGTGGGAGGATCAGGAGGGAGGAGGGTGGGTGGCCCATCGCTGGAAGGGGGAGGGAGGGATGGGAACGGGCGGGTCCGCTACACTGCAGAAACATGGAGAGCAGGAATTAGAGGGGAGAGAAAAAGATTGCTTGGAAGGGGAAGGTTGGGTGAATGAGAGGGGGGGACTACATGACAGATTTTTTTAAAGTAAAAAAAAGATAAAAATATATAGAAAACTTTTTACTGGCAGACAACTGCCAATACCTAAGATGGGGGACACTAGTTAGAGGGGGGAGGGTTAGAGAGCTTTTTGGGAGGGAGGTGGGAAGGTAAGGGGGGTAATCTTAGCCCAGGCTCATCTTGAATAGTGCGGCACTTACCTTGTGGTAATAGATTGTAAGTAGAAACCCCAGAAGGGCATCCTTTTTATCGCGTGTGTTTTTACACGGATCGCTGTTTTTGTTAAGACCACGGATCACCAGAATTCTTTGATTCTGTTTTAAACCATTTTAAACTGACATGATCTTCAGCTTATAACACAGTTATTCACAAGTGTGAGAATATATATGTGTTTAATTAGGAGCTGAATAATTTATATATGTGCACATATTCTTTATTTATGCCAAAATCTCCAATCTGAAGCGCCATCCATCTTGTTTCTTTTATATATATTTACACTGTATATATGTGTATTTTAAAATAAAAATAAAAAAAAAAACATTAAAATGTATTACAAATTATATTGTATGTTTCAAGATATTTGACAGGTGAAGGGTTTAAAAAGTGTATATATATATATATATATATATATATATATATATATATATATATATATATATATATATATATATATATATATACTGTATGTGTGTGTGTATGTGTATATATGTATGTGTGCACCGAATATTTACCATTATAAGCACATAAATACACATGTACAGTATACTCAAATATAGATATGTATACATACAAACATACACATATTTAAATTTAAATATATATATATATATATATATATATATATATATATATATATATATAATTTCTGTCAGATAATGCACCACTTCTCCCAGAAAATTGTTGCAATTAAAAATTACAAATGTTTAGGCATTCTCGTGTTTATTTATTTTGTTTGTATTGACAAAGAGTGGAGAGTAAAAAAAACAAATTTGACATATTCCATGCAAAACTCAAAAAATGGACTGGACAAAATTATTGGCACCTTCTCAAAATTGTAAGAAATAATTGCATTCCAAGTTTGTGATGCTCATGTAATTTGTAATTAAACTTACCTGTATCAATTAACAGGTACTGACAATATAGAAATCATACCAGCAACCAGTATGTGCCACACTGAGCATGGAAAAGAGAAAGAGCAGCAAATAATTGTCTGAGGATTTAAGAACAAAAATTGTGGAAAAGCATGGACAATCTGAAGGTTACAAGTCCATCTCCAGAGATCTTAATGTTCCTGTGTCTACTGTGCGCAACATTGGCAAGAAGTTTACAGCCCATGGCACTGTAGCTAAACTCCCTGGACGTGGACGAAAGAAAAAAAATGATCAAAGATTGCAATGAAGTTTTTTTCGAATGGTGGATAAAGAACCTCGATTAACTTCCCGACAAATTCAAGCTGACTTTCAGGCACAGGGTACAAATTTGTCAGCTCCCACTATACGTTACCATCTGAATGAAAATGGACGCTATCGTAGGAGACCCAGGATGACCCCACTGCTGACACAGAAAGATAAAAAAGCCAGATTGGAGTTTGTCAAAACTTACTTGAGGAAGCCAAAATTATTTCGGCAGAATGTGCTGTGGACAGATGAAACAAAATTATAGCTTTTTGGTAAAGCCCATCATTCTACTGTTTTCAGAAAAAGAAATGAGTCTTTTAAAGAAAAGAATACAGTCCCTACAGTCAAACATGGTGGAGATTCACTGATATTTTTGGGGTTGTTTTGCTTCTTCGGGCACTGGATGTCTTGACTGTGTACATGGCATTATGAAATCTGAAGACTACTAAAGAATTCTGTGTAGGGCCCAGTGCAAGAAAGATGGGTCTCCGTCAGAGGTCATGGGTCTTAAAGCACGGCAATGACCTAAAGCACACGTCAAATTTGATGCCAAATGCTCCAGTTGGGGATCCAGGTGTGGCCAATCAATAGCTAATGATCTCAAGAAAAAGATACTGCATACTGCAAAAGATACACCTTAGTTTCTGTTCCGCAATGCATGCACAATATTTCATCAAAGAAGAAGCAAATTAAAAGATTTTTGCAGTAATACAAATAATCATTCATGTTTAGACAGAGACATTTTTAGCAGTGTACAATACTTACCAGTAGTTGGTGATACTGCTGCTAACTGTAGTTCTTGCAATCTTTCTGATTCAAGCAACTGGAGACTAAACCAACAATTATTTCTACAATAAGTTCTCTTCAGAGGTCCTTTATCACTAGATCATTTTACCTAACAATTAAACTGATCTGTTCTTCAGTTGATGGCCAGATCCAGAGATGTTGTCCTAACTTTTTGTTTCATTATTAACTTTTAATACATAACTAGTGTTTTATTGATATTTTATGAATATCTTCTTTATTTCAGGATCATTATTAGAACATTTTTTTCAGTAAAGCTTTTTCCTTCTCATCTCATCAAGACAGGCTATGGGACATTTTGGAATCAGTTTCCTCCTTATGACCCAGGATGGTCAGAACTTCCTTCATTATTTTATATATTTGCAATTAAACTTGTGCAGGCTCTCATTTTATTTGATGGCTTTACTATTGTTAGTCTTCAGCTGCAGCTTTCTGTTCTCTTCTCTGTTCGATTGTGTTTTGCATCAGACAAGAGGAGTCAGTGTTTACTGGACATTGGAACTTTAATGAGTGGCTCCTGATATCTTTTTCAGTCAACCCATTGTGCCAAATGATCATAGGTACTACGCCTCATGGTACTTTGCCCAGTGTACTGTGTTGACATAGTACCTACGTCCAACACAGAGGCACATGCTAGGGTCCTGGCTGTTATCTTAGACAGCCCAGACTGCAGCTGGGGGCAGAAGGCATTTGCCTTCATATTGTAAGGGAGCACTGACCATGTTCCCTTTGGCATATGAAGCCAAATCGCTGATACTGAGAGTGACACAGACAATGTCACTGTCTGTAACTGCTGTGGTGGTCCTGTGGGTGGTGTGGGAGTAAAGGAGGGAGGCAGGTGGGCAGCCCACTGACAGAGGGGGTAGGAGGGGGAGGAAGGGGAGAGTTCCCTATGCTACAGAAAATATTTTACTAGGAGAGAGGGAGGCTTGGGTCCACTACACTTCGGCAAAGGGGATAATGAGAGGGGGGTCCTACAATTTGATCGCTTGGAGGGGGGAGGTGGAGAGCGTGAGGGGGTCGCTACACTACAGAAAACATTCTCTTTATTAATAAATAAATACGTTTTTTAAAATGTACATTGGGAGGGTTAGAGAGCTGTTTGGGAGGGATCAGGGAGGTGGGAGGGTAAGGGGAGATCCTATAATACATAAAATCATAAAATAAAAAATAAAAAAATTAAAGGGACATGAAAACCAACAATTTTCTTTCATAATTCAGATAGAGCACTACATGGCAGGAAATAGTGCTGCTATCTAGTGCTCTTGCTAATGTATAACATTGTTGTAAAACTGCTGCTATATAGTACTGTAGACACGTGCACAATCATATTATAAACAATTAATCATTTAAAGGACCAGTAAATACAGTAGATTTGCATAAACAACAAATACATGATAAAAAGACAATGCAATATAACTTAGTCTGAACTTCAAATGAGTAGTAGATTTATTTTGACAAATTTCAAAGTTGTGTCTATTTCCCCTACTCCTGTATCATGTGACAGCCATCAGCCAATCACAAATGCATATACGTATATTCTCTGACTTCTTGAACATGCTCAGTAGGAGCTGGTGACTCAAAAAGTGTAAAAATAAAAATACTGTGCACATTTTGTTAATAGAAATAAATTGGAAAAATGTTTAAAAATGTGTGCTCTATCAGAATCGTGAAAGTTTGATTTGAGTGTCCCTTTAAAACCAGTCCTAGCAGCTTTTGCTCCTGATTTATGATGTATAATTATTTATGCAAATGTATGAGGTTGGCCAGTACTTTTTTCCAGAAAAGGTGGAAACCCTAGTCACTAATCAGGATAATTGGGAGAGGTAAATTTATTGTTAGAACAATTGGGCTAGTTTCCATTGCTGTTGTAAACCTGTGGTATCTCCATCAAATTCTAAGGAGATGTTTACCACCAGTTTACACAGTTCGCAACAGCAATGGAAACTATGCCAACGTGTTTCTATTTGTCTGAAGAAGAAGTGAAGGATCCCTGAAACATCAAATAATGATATTGAATTTATATTCGATAAGTGTTGTCTCCTTCACTTGTGTGCAGAAGGATTTGGATTTGGTAAATTCATTGATGAAAGTGGAGATGTATGAATATGGATAAAAATATTTAAGCAGAATAAGCAGACAAAAATGACAGTCACATCCAGAGCATGCCCATTACACTCTTTTGAAGGTTTTAGTTTGATACTTTGGGAAAACTTTATTAAGCTAAATATGTAGCTTCTAAGACCTTGCATTGCTGCCTTGAATGAAAGAGCCTTCAACCACAAATTTAAGAAGCTCTTTTAGTTTAGTTTTTTTAGTTTTTTTTATTGAGGACAGTACATATAATATAAAGTTACATCGTGAATACAATATACAATCTTGCATGTATTGACTTCATATTTGATAAACTTGGATTTAAGGAAATTCAGTCCTCATTTTTATCCCCTAGATGAAGTTGGACACTCTTGGTCCAAAAATAACAGGATGAAAAATCACAAGGGGTTTACATTAAACATGGTACATATATATATATAACAAACAAAACATAAAACTTTGCATCATAAAATGACAAAAACTGACTGACTAAACAACAATGTATGCCAAACTTATTTTAACTATAGACATGATAATGAAAAGATTGTCACTTTATGAAAATATAATTGGGAACTTCTGGAAGTCTTATAACCTTCTAGTAGATATTGTAACCTAATTGTGGTATTAAGTTCCCACCCTGTTGATACAGTGGTTAACTATTTGTTTTAACTTTTTGAAATTATGTAAACAAGAACAGCTTGGTGCAGGGATGAAGTTATTACCAGATAAAACATTCTAGCTCGTCTTAAAAAAACCCAAAAAAAACCAAAAAAAAACAAAAAAAACTTCTAAAGCTTTTGCAAAGATACACATAGCACCTGAATTTTAACCCCAACAAGATTTTCATAATGTAATCCAAGCATATAGACTCAGAACGTGAGTAAAACATTCCATCTACTCTTTTATATAGCTTTTGAGGCTGTCTGATAGCTACACTTAACTCCCAAGATCTCAATAAGAATTATATACATTGGGGCAGTAATAATTTGGGGTAACACAGGTATTTAGAATAATATTTGCATATACATTCTCCCTATTTCCTTAGGTTATAGTGTATATATACCGTACAAAAACAAAACCTCTTTAACATATAAGAATCTGGCATTTGCGCATTATTAGAAACCTTTTTATGATTATGTAGAAACTCTTCAATGTCTAAAAATTACCAGTCTTCAGGGATTTTCAGCATATAATACCAAACCTTGGGGTAAAATAAATCTGACATTTTCAGGAACCATAAAGTACCATTTTGCGGATCGATAGAGGACCGAGCTCTAAATGATACTGATTCCGCGGTCTCCCAGGATCCCTCCCCAAAACCCCAGGACAACCGTTCGGAATCCAGTCCTTGTTTAGTTTTTAAGTTTATTAGTGCAGCTCCACCATGGACCCCAAAGTGAGGTAAATCATGAGATACTCCATGTGTGGCTCCGATATTGTCGGCATAGTTATCGAAGATTTTTAGCCCTTCTATATGCTGTTTTGGAGCAAGTATTGTTTCAAACTGATATCTAGCCAGTGTTTTCTCTGTGTGGGCTGTTGATAAAAAAAAGTAAGTCGCCTGCTGAATTTCCCTATTTACGTTCTCTATTGAGGGATCGTTATCTGTTTGCGCTAACAACTGGTAGGTGTTTGCCTGATGTAGATCTCCAGGCAACGATGCTTCATGCTGCACGGCCTCCCCGGGCCCTATTGCAGGCCAAACTCCCATGTAGCAGATTTATTTGTTGTCGGCACCTCCATTGTTGTAGGCGGTATCTTACTCATAAGAAGCTGAAGCTCATGTACCGAAGGTGCCTTTTCTATCAAAGGCTGAAAGATCCTCTCCAATTTGAGGAAGATAAAGTCAAGCGTAATAAATGGGCTCTTATCCCATGTGTCAGCTAATAGGGAAGCCACCATACTGGTCTCCATGATTTTCCACTCGGTGAAGTTAGAAAAGGCGGGGAACATTATAAATAGTTGAAAATGTCAGGGTAGGCTTAGATGTGCGATCAGTCCTGGTGAATCACCCCGGTATACCGGGGGGGGGGGGGGGGATACTGCCTGTGTAGATCACTGCTGCTACAGGCCTCAATTGTCCAATTCTGGCCCTGGGGTCATAAACACAGCTAAACGTTTCCAATTTTGTTATATGTTGCTTAAGTGCCCGAATGATCTCTTGTTGGAGTCAGATGCTGTAGTTGTGGAACTTTATACAGCGGATTAACCCCTTAATGACCACAGCACTTTTCCATTTTCTGTCCGTTTGGGACCAAGGCTATTTTTTTTTTTAAAATTCTTTTTATTAAGAGAGTAATCATCATGTGAGTACATAGAAAAAAAATTGAAAATCACATTACATCACAAAGGTCAAGTACAGAAATTAAACAAGATAATATTGCATCAACATCAGGATAGACCTTTTGTCCATTTGCGATATAAACATTTCTTTCTTATACATTAGGGCAGTATTGTACAACAGTTTATTTCCAAAGGCATAGTTCTACTCACACAAATTCTACTCTCATTTTTTATCATTTTCTGAGAGATTAAAACTTCTCTCTTAAGTAACTTAAACTAACCTACACTAGCCCGCTAGGGAGCATCTCGCGGGAATAACACCTATATAATTAACTTCAACTCTTACAACTTTGGTCAACATGGTACTTTAAGTCTAGATTCTCCGATATGGTCTGGCAACAGGAGGAGAGGAACAGAGAAGAGAGATGAAAAGAAAAAAAGGGAGAGAGAGAAAAAAAAAAAAAAAAAAGGAGGGGGGGGGGGGGGGGGAGGGTTCAGATATTGAGATGGTTCCAGTCCCCCCTCAGGGATTCTTCCAAAAATGCAACAGTGTTGCGGAACGGCAGTAGAACCTGTCTTTGTATCTCTAACTCAAATGTCAGGATCAGTCTCCGCCATTTCCTTAGAAATAAATTTAGCCTGCCCCCTACATCCGCTCTGACATCTATTTGTTCAATAAATAACTGCGATCTTAACATGTTGCAAAAGTAAGGTATTGTGGGTGTTTTAGATGCTGTCCAGTGTTTAAGTATGCATTTTCTCGCTAATAATATCAGTAAGGTCAGTTCCGAGTCATACTGGCTATTTTGTCGTTCCCAGTCCAAGAATATTACACTTGCAGGTGTCAAGTCAACAGAAATGCCTACTTTTTTTTAATCCAGTATTGCAGTTTGTTCCAGAATTGTCTAACCATGGGGCAGTCCCAAATGCAGTGCAACAGGCCAGGCGACCCCGCCGAGCATTTAGAGCATCTATTAGGCCAGTCCGGGATCCATTTAGCTAGACACTTGGGAGTCATATATGCCCTATGTAAGAACCTGATTTGCGTTTCCCTCAGATTCGCAGATAAAGTGACTTTTCTAGTTCTCTCCAATCCCCTCTGGGCCTCCTCCCATGCAGGCTCCTGTAGCCCTTCTTTCTGCCAACCCTTTAAGAGCTCCGGTTGAATCAATTGTAAGCGTCTGTGTATTAAAGTTTGATAAATCTCTGATAACGAGAAGCTCCCCATTTTAAATAGATTTTGCGAGACACGAAATGGTGAACCATCCCAGAAGCCCGGTCCATCCCTAATTAGCTTGGTTACATAATGCCGTGCCTGTAGGTACGCATAAAAGTGACTTCTCGGTAGGTTATAATCTGTTTGTAGCTTTGTGAAGGATTTGACTGTCTTCAACAGCGGATCTACCAGCGAGCCCACATTCCTCAATCCAAGCGTCTCCCATGTGCGAAATGGTTTCGTATCCATACCCGCCGGAAAATCTGGATTACCACTAAATGGGAGAAAAGTAGAACCCAGATTCGTTTTAGCCAAGAACCTGTGCGCCAAGTGTTAGGCCCTAAGAGGTCCCTGGTATAGAAGGTTGCCATCTAGCACCCTAGTTACCTGCAATTTGGACATGTGCGGCAGGTACGCCAATGCTATACTTCCTAGAGTCGCCTGTTCCAAACTCCTTTGATAAAAGTAGCCCGTGCTCAGTTGCCAGTCCAGCACCAAGCGTATCATGGCTGCCCAGTTATATAATTTGAAGTCCGGGAGGGATAGCCCCCCATGGAGGTAAGTCATAGATAATTTGTCAGTCGAGATACGTGGTCTCCCTCCTCGCCATAGAAAGTAGCGCATTGCCGAATTTAGTGCTTTCACGTCTGCCTTAGTAAGTAGTAGGGGCAGCATAAGCATAGGATATAAAAGACGAGGTAAGATCACCATTTTAAGAAGACTGACTCGACCCAATAATGATAAAGGGAGTGATCTCCAGCTTCTCATTTGGCAACACAGCTTTGCACATAAAGGGGTCAGGTTGATAGAATACAGTTTACTAGGGTTCACATGAATCTGGATGCCTAAATATATGATCACTTGATTCGCTACTGCGAATGGGTATTTCTGAGCCGATTCCTCTCTCCTGTACAACCAAAGAATCTCCGACTTTTGCATATTGGCTTTATAACCCGAGAATGTCCCGAAATCCAGCAATGTCTACACAATGGATGGAATATGTGTTTGTGGGTCCTGCACAAATAGCAGCATGTCATCCGCATACAATGCGAGGTGCTGCGGGCATCCCGCCACATCAATCCCCGGAAATATTTGGCGTAATTTAATTGCCAACGGTTCTAATGCTAGGTTGAACAACAGAGGGGACAACGGGCATCCCTGCCTCGTGCCCCTCTGCAATACCACGTCTGACGAATACAGGTTGTTAGCACAGACATTAGCAACCGGGGAGGAGTAAAGATTTTGTAGAAACGAGACAAAGGGCCCAGAGAAATTAAATTTGCCCATTGTGTGGAACAGGTGACCCCATTCCACTCTATCGAAGGCCTTCTCTGCGTCCAGGGACAGCAGGAAGGCCTCCAGAACCTCACATCTCTCTCGAGACTGTTTCATCCTCCAGAAATGCTGAAGAACCTGCAGGATTCTACGTACATTTACCACAGAGGATCTCGCCATCATGAAGCCTGTTTGATCCTCATGGATCAACTCCGGTAAGATATATTTAAGGCGCTCCGCTAGCAATTTTGTTAGAATCTTGTAGTCGGAGTTGAGTAGCGAGATCGGTCTGTAAGATTCCGGAAGAAGCGCATCCTTACCCGCTTTAGGGATAAGAGTGATATGGGCAGCCGCAAAGTTCCTAGTCGGTTTGCTCGCCTCTGAGAAATAACTCGTAAATAAATCAGTAAGCACTGGCGTTACCTTTGTTTTTAAAATTCTATAAAATTCTATGGGCAGCCCATCCGGGCCTGCAGCCTTGCCCAGGTTCAAGGCCACAATTGTCTTATCCACTTCCTCCCTAGTAATAGGCGCATTAAGCTTGCCTAGTTGCTCTTCCGATATTTGTGGTAATGTAATAGAGTCCCAAAAGGCACGCATCTTCTCCTCTGGGTTCTGCTGAGTGCTAGCATAAAGATCAGTGTAATAGGAAGCGAAAGCCTCTACTATTCCCTTAGGATCTTTAACTAAATTATCTTTGGTTTTAATAGCTGCTATAAACCGCGTAGAAGTCTTTAGGCTAACGAGAGAGGCCAGGAGCCTACCTGACTTGTCCCCATATCTGTAGTACTTTCCCCTAGTTCTCAGAAGAGTTTGGGAGGTTTGGTATGCCAATAGTGCATCATATTCTTTTTTAGTACCTACATACTTTTGATGATTTGCCACAGTAGGTGTGGTTCTGTATAAACTATATTGGGTTGCCAACTTCCCCCTCAGATTCTCCAGCCTCTCCGTCTGCAGTTTTTTCCTGCGTGACAGAAAGGCCAAAATATCACCCGTAAGAACTGCCTTAGCTGTTTGCCAGAAAAGCTCTGGGTTCGACAGGTGCTGTATCTTATTGGTTTGGAAATCATCCCAGGCTCCCTCTAGATAGTGCTGAAACTCTTGCGAGGTCAGCAAGTATTGTGGAAACCTAAGTGTTCTACGATTACTTGTTTTGGGCAAAGTGTCTAAGAAGAGACCGACAGGAGCATGGTCCGAAACAATGACGTCTCCTATTTTCACATCTACTACTTGAGGGATTAGGGAATTCGAGATCATAAATAGATCTATACGAGACATTGTAGGGGAGGCCCGAGAGAGACACGTATAGTCCCTACCATCTGGGTTCAGTCTGCGCCATATGTCAGTGACATCTAATGCCGATACTAAAGATTGGAATACTTTGAGCTCAAATTTACTACTAACTCTAGGTTGGGGCCCATGAAGTTGTCCGGCAGGGTTCCTGAGCCTGTCACACTGAGGATTCGGGGCCAAATTGTAGTCACCCCCAATGATAAGTGGTGTATCCAGGAAGGGGGTTAGCAGACTAATCAAGTTATCCCAAAATGCTTTATCCTTATTATTGGGTGCATAAATGTTACACAACGTGTATTTTTTACCCGCAATTGTAGTCTGGACTATAATATAACGTCCCTCGGGTGGACCAAGGCTATTTTTACATTTTTGCGGTGTTTGTGTTTAGCTGTAATTTTCCTCTTGCTCATTTACTGTACCCACACATATTATATACCGTTTTTCTCGCCATTAAATGGACTTTCTAAAGATACCATTATTTTCATCATATCTTATAATTTACTATAAAAAAAATTATAAAATATGAGGAAAAATGGAAAAAAACACACTTTTTCTAACTTTGACCCCCAAAATCTGTTACATATCTACAACCACCAAAAAACACCCATGCTAAATAGTTTCTAAATTTTGTCCTGAGTTTAGAAATACCCAATGTTTACATGTTCTTTGCTTTTTTTGCAAGTTATAGGGCCATAAATACAAGTAGCACTTTGCTATTTCCAAACCATTTTTTTTTCAAAATTAGCGACAGTTACATTAGAACACTGATATCTTTCAG
The DNA here is from genome assembly GCF_027579735.1 of Bombina bombina. Lineage (NCBI taxonomy): Eukaryota > Metazoa > Chordata > Amphibia > Anura > Bombinatoridae > Bombina > Bombina bombina. Next base: position 1,384,166,980 of record NC_069500.1, read on the forward strand.
GAATCCCTGAATATCCCTTGACATGTATATATTTTTTTTTAGAAGACATCCCAAAGTATTGATCTAGGCCAATTTTGGTATATTTCATACCACCATTTCACCGCTAAATGCAATCAAATACAAAAAATCGTTCACTTTTTCACAAATTTTTTCACAAACTTTCGGTTTCTCACTGAAATTATTTACAAACAGCTTGTGCAATTATGGCATAAATGCTTGTAAATGCTTTTCTGGGATCCCCTTTGTTCAGAAATAGCAGACATATATGGCTTTGGCGTTGCTTTTTGGTAATTAGAAGGCCGCTAAATGCCACTGCGCACCACACGTGTATTATGCCCAGCAGTTAAGGGGCTAATTAGGGAGCTTTTAGGGAGCTTGTAGGGTTAATTTTAGCTTTAGTGTAGTGTAGTAGACGACCCCAAGTATTGATCTAGGCCCATTTTGGTATATTTCATGCCACCATTTCACCGCCAAATGCGATCAAATTAAAAAAAACTTTACATTTTTCACAATTTTAGGTTTCTCACTGAAATTATTTACAAACAGCTTGTGCAATTATGGCACAAATGGTTGTAAATGCTTCTCTGGGATCCCCTTTGTTCAGAAATAGCAGACATATATGACTTTGGCGTTGCTTTCTGGTAATTAGAAGGCCGCTAAATGCTGCTGCGCCTCACACGTGTATTATGGCTAGCAGTGAAGGGGTTAATTAGGGAGTTTGTAGGGAGCTTGCAGGGTTAATTTTAGCTTTAGTGTAGAGATAAGCCTCCCACCTGACACATCCCACCCCCTGATCCCTCCCAAGCAGCTCCCTTCCCTCTCCCACCCCACAATTGTCCCCACCATCTTAAGTACTGGCAGAAAGTCTGCCAGTACTAAAATAAAATAGTTTTTAAAAATAATAAATGTTTTTTTTAGCATATTTACATATGCTACTGTGTAGGATCCCCCCCCTTAGCCCCCAACCTCCCTGATCCCCCCCAAAACTGCTCTCTAACCCTCCCCTCTGCCTTATTGGGGGCCATCTTGGGTACTGGCAGCTGTCTGCCAGTACCCAGTTTGCAAGAAAATATGTTTTTTTTTATTTTTTCCCCGGTTTTTCTGTAGTGTAGCTTCCCCCTCCCCACAGACCAACCCCCACCACCTAAATGATGTGTTTTTTATAACATTTTTTTAACATTTTTTTTTATTTTCCTAAACTTTTTTTTCTGTGTGTAGCGGTTCCCACCTGCTCCCTCCCCGTGCACGCGCCCGCCCCCACCCTCCCGTGCACGTGCGCGCGTCAGTGCGCGCCCCTGGCATACCCGCCCACGATCCCGCCCCCCTCCACATCACGAGGGCCATCGATGGCCGCCACCCGCCTCCCGGTTCGGCTCCCACCCACCAACGCACTGTAAGCCACCGATCTCCAGTGCAGAGAGGGCCACAGAGTGGCTCTCTCTGCACCGGATGGCTTAAAAAGGTTATTGTAGGATGCCTCCATATCGAGGCATCACTGCAATAACCGGAAAGCAGCTGGAAGCGAGCAGGATCGCTTCCAGCTGCTTTCCACATCGAGGACGTGCAGGGTACGTCCTCAGGCGTTAACTGCCTTTTTTTTGAGGACGTACCCTGCACGTCCTCGGTCGTTAAGGGGTTAAAGGCCACTCTACACCGAGCCGCTGTTAGGACATGCCCCCGAAGCTCTTCTAGCTCTTATCTTCATAGGTGGCAGAGATAAACCACCCAAACTTGCTCATTTGGGGTGATTGACAGACCCTGATCTCTTGTGACTGGTTGTGCAAGTGCAGAGGACATGGTTGTACAAGTGAGCTGCTGAGCAATTGTAAATTGTGCTAAGCAATCCTGTATCACAAGTGATGATTGTAGGCAGACAGGTTCTGTGCTTCAGTTTCTCTTCCTCTTGATACATTTTCTTCTTGTATTCTGCGTTTGATTTACTTCACCATGAATAAGAATGATGAATGATGTATGATATACAGGGAACAATTGTTTCCTAATTTAGATTTTTTTAATTTAAATAATACATTGAAACAAATAAGGTACAAAAATGACAAGGATCCATAACCACAAGATGGCATCAAACTATCACTTGTCTGCTCATGTAAAATATATTTGTTTCTGGTTAGCAAATAATTACTAGAACAGGAAAATTAAACTGGGTTTTATTGAAAATAATTTCAACAACAAGTATGCATCCTAGTTGAATGACCAAATAGCAAGATATTAATACATACATGAATAAAAATTGGAAACTTAAAGTGATAGTAAATTTCAGACTATGGGGACGATTTATCAATGTCTGTCTGACATGATACACTGTCAGCATTTAACATTGCCCTAACGCACTAATTTAACCCTTTCGCATATGGATTAAAAACAAAAAAGGTGCGCATATACTTTTTTATTGGCAAAGATTAAATATATGGCATTTGATTAGTTAAGGTTTACCATCACTTTAAAGGAACATACAACCTACATTTCTTCTTTCATGATTCAGATAGAGCATGCAATTTTTTTTTTTCAATTTCTTTTTTATTGGAGTTAATACATTAAATAATACATAAGCAGGCAAGGCAACAGAAAAATAAAAAATAAAAATAAAAAGGATGAGCGAAAAACTATAAATCATGAACATGACAATAACATTCTTGATATAATCATTTCTATCTGTTACATCATGGACAATTAACTTAATGTACCACTTTATATATATAATACTCATATTGACATGTTGCTTTAATTGTGTTTACTAATTAATTAAAAAATCTTGACACCATAAAGAATTAACTTTATGTACCATGTTATGTAAATAATAACTCATAATGCCGTAATACATTAGTTGTGTTGTTAGCACATATCACTTTTGCTAACCTCCCTCCCATTTCCCTCCCTCCCCCCCCCCCCTCCCTCAATGTGTCCTCCCCCTCCTCTCTCCCTAGCCGGGAGAGAAGGACGAAGAAAGAAGGGAAAAAAAAAAAAAAAGGGGGAAAAAAAGGGGGAAGGGGAAAAGAAAAAGAGGGGGAGGGAGAGAAAGTAACTTAAATCATACATTTAGTCCAAGCCCCTTCAGCTCTGACCCCCATCCCCTACCACAAGTTAAGCAAAACCAATTCTGAGTTCCTGAATGGAAAAATTATCATTTCTATTTCATTAGTTGGATAGCCCTTAATAAAGGCTGACCATTTCAAGAAGAATTTTTTTATGTCTCCTTCATTATCAATATTAGTATCTCTTTGCTCAATCATACATTGTTTCTTCAAACAATTTTTCATCTCGAGGATTGAGGGGGTCCTTGAGTCTTTCCAATACTTGAGTATCAGATATCTGGCAGCTAAAATTGTGAGAATTATTAATTTTTCCTGAGGTTGTTGCCGTTCTTCCAATTGGACACAAAAAATAATCTGTGTCAAGGTAAGTACCAGAGGAGCAGCCACCAAATTTTTGTTAAGCCAGAATTCGACTTTGTGCCAAAATTGGCGTATCTTTGTACAATTCCATAGCATATGGACCAGATCTGCTGCAACGAAGGAGCATTTTGGGCAAGCCCCGAATTCTGAATTATGTATTTTATAGCCTAAGGCTGGGGTAAAGTATGTTCTGTGTAAGATTTTGAGGTGTGCTTCCCACCATGTGGCAGATAGAGTAGCCCGAGTAACTCGGTCTATTGACCTCTGTACACTATTTGATTCTACCGATTCAGAGGGAATTAACCTGGACCATGTCGTTGCTAAATGAGCCAATAAGGAGATTCCTTTATTGGCGTTTAGAAGTGTATAGCAAGGCGTCATCGACATGCGTCCTACCCTTATCAAAGTCAACCAATTCTCCAGTTTTCCCAGATTCCATGACCAATCCGTATTCTTAGTAATCTTTAGTCCATAATGTCTAAGTTGCAAATATGCAAAGAATTCTTTATGTGATAAGTTAAATTCATTTTTCAGTTGTTCAAATGTTTTTATAACATTTGAGTAATTTTCAAAAATTTGCCTAACTTTATTCAGTCCTAATTGGGACCATCTATCAAATATGGGTGTTTCAATACCAGGCTGAAATCTTGGGTTTCCTTTTATTGGTAGGTATTGGGACACACTACAATCCAACCTCAAGGTATTCCCTATTTTCCACCAGGCTTTTATCGGGTTCAAAATACTTTGAAGCTTTTTAATTTCGGGGGGTAACAGTTTAGGTGAGCAATGCACCAGACCGGTAAGAAGATATGGGTGACAGATATTTGTTTCTAATGAAATATTTGTAACATAATCTTTAAGAAGAATCCAATCTGTCACTGTTCTTGCTAAAAAAGCCATGTTGTACTGCCTAATGTCTGGCAAAGCTAGACCCCCGTATTCCTTTGCCGAGGTTAGTTTTATTAGAGAGATTCTTGCTTTTTTTCCCTGCCAGAGGTATTTCCTAACTGCACTGTTAAGCAGCCTAATGTCTTTCCCGTATAATATTAATGGAGTGTTTTGTAATATGTACAAAAGTTTCGGGAGGAGAATCATTTTGTATAGGGCTATTCTTCCAGATAATGAGATAGGTAAGCTTTGCCAAGATTTTAGCCTTTCACAGATCATTGTTAATATGGGTGTTATATTGGCTTTATACAGCTCAGTGTAATTTACTGGTATGATAATACCCAAATATTTAAAAGACCCAGAAACCTCTTTAAATGGGCTATCTTTAATTGAATCCTTATTTTTATTTAACCAGAATAATTCCGATTTGGAGGTGTTAACCATATACCCTGAGAAGGAGCCAAATTGTTGAATGATACTAAGCAATTTGGGTATATTCGACTTTGTATTTGAGATATAAAGAAGGACGTCATCTGCGTACAGCGCAGCCTTCATTGTATGTTCACCCAAATTAATGCCCTCAATACTCTGTCGGATCTTTATAGCGAGTGATTCTATTGCAATGTCAAAGAGAAGGGGAGACAGGGGACAGCCCTGCCGTGTTCCCCTTTTAATAGCAATATTCGAGGATAATGAATTATTAACTATCAGTCTAGTGGATGGACATGTATACAAGTTATGTATAAAGTTAACAAATTTATCCCTAAATCCAAATTTGGCTAATGAGGTAAACAGGTGGCTAAAATAGACAGAGTCGAATGCCTTAGCCGCGTCAATAGCGACTATTGCGAGATCCTTATTGCCCTCTTCCCCTCTCTCTCTGGTTTGGAAGAATTCTGTTACCAGGAGAACCTCCTTAATTTTGGAGGCTGAGTTACGGCCATGAATAAACCCTGCTTGATCCTTATGAATGATGTGTAAAAGACTACCTTGAAGCCTGCGTGCCAGAATTGAGGCAAGGAACTTATAGTCCGCGTTCAAGAGGGCTATCGGTCGATAGGATTCCTTTTGACTAGGATCCTTGCCACCCTTTGCAAGCAGAGTTGTAAAAGAAGCTGAAAAACCAGCTGGTATAGTATTGCCCTCAGTGAAAAATTCATTAAATGTTTTACATAAATGTGGAGCTATATCTGAGGTCAAAATCTTATATACCTCATTGGGAAGACCATCTGGGCCTGCTGCTTTGTTCACTGGTGATTCAAAAATTATTTTGCTAACCTCTTCAATAGAGATTGGGCTATTAAGAATAGAGTTAATTTCTGCTGTAATTAGAGGACAATTTACCTGACCCCAGAATTGATCAGACTGAGTTTCATCTGCAGTTTTTGCAGAGTACTGGTCTCTATAATATTCTGTAAAAGCCTCTAAGATGTCCTCTGTGTTTACCAATAAGTTCCCTTGATGAAGAATTTTTTCAATCATAGGAGGCTTATTATCGCCTGATTTGTTGCCAAACCGGTAGAGCTTGGCTTGAAACCTCAGTTCTTTCTGTGTTTCCACTAATAATGCCATAGCATCTCTTTCGCTCTTGGCTTTTATATATTTAGCCCAGTTAAAAGGTGTATTTTGCAGCAGGTAGCGGTTATAAGCATTAGTCACAGAACTTGTGATCTCTTTCTCTCTTTTTTTCAATTTTTTAGATATCATTGCGGCATAAGCCGTTATTTCGCCTCTGAGGATTGCTTTAGCAGCTCCCCAGAATATTTCCGGGCGATCGGAAAATTCGGAGTTAAAATGAAGGTATTCCTTGAATTTCTTGATCAAATGGTTCTTAAATTTGGAATCATTCATCAGATAATAAGGGAATCTAAATCTTGTAGAGGAGTTTATAGACCGATTTAGCTGGAGTTCTAAAAAAATAGGTGAGTGATCTGATAAAGTTACATGAGTTATACCTGCAGTGGTATTCAATGTACATAATTCAATGTACATAATCTATCATCAATTAGAAACATATCTATTCGGGATAGAGTTTTGTGAGCCTTAGAAAGGCAGGTGTATTCTCTGACATCCGGATTTTGAATCCTCCAGATGTCTTTAATAGCTAAATTCTGGGTTAAAGTTTTGAATATTTTTGCTTCAAGATTATCTCTTTTTTGTTTTGTTTGTTTGTTAACCTGCCGAAGCCTGTCTAGGGGAGATTGCAGCGCCATATTGAAATCGCCACCCAATACTACATAACCTTCTGAGTAAGTTAATATTTTAGATTGCAGCGTGTCCCAAAACCTATAATCCAGGGTGTTAGGTGCATATATATTACAGAGAGTGAGCAATTGATCTTGAATTTTTATTTTCATCATCACAAACCTCCCCTCAGGGTCCCTTTCAGAGTGGATTAACTCATATTTTAATCTTTTTTCAATCAAAATGGCTACCCCTCTTTTTCTTCCAAAACTGGGAGAAGCAACAACCTCCTTAACCCAGGAGCCTTTCATTTTTTTAATTTCATCCATGTCTAGATGTGTTTCTTGCAGGAATGCAAGATCTGCTTGCATTTTTCTCAAATGGGAAACAATTGCTTTCCTTTTAATGGGGGTCGAAATACCACCAATGTTCCATGATATAAGTTTAATTCTATCTAGTCTTTTAACCATCTGTTAATATAGATAGGGCAAATGTGGCAGAAGACAGGAATGGGGGCGAGAGGAGGAGGGGAACAACAAAACAACAAAAAGGGAGGGGGGGGGGGAGAAGGAGAGACCCCCCCCACCCCCTCCCCCCAAAGGGAGAAGGGGAGAGAGAGGGCAAAAAAAAGAATTGTTCCAGATATTTATTCAGAACTCCATAACATCTCAATTCAATACTCAGCAGGGAAGTTTCCCCTGCTGAGTTCTTAGTCCAATAATGGTCCTCTTAAGAGGACTGCTTTAATTTATAAAAACCCATGTCATTTCTATTGAGGCCTATTCACCTAGTTGTTATCCATTTATTGCTGTCTATCTACACACTCTTTAAGTTGTAGATTCTATTTCAGAAAAAAAAATTTCAGCTTCGCGAGCATTTTCGAATAGATATACCTTGTCCCTGACCATTATTCTGAGTTTGTGTGGGTATAATAGTGTCGCTTTATATCCTCTTTGTATCATTTTTGTGCATATTGGTGCCAATTCTTTCCTCCTTGAGGCTGTCTCAGCTGAGAAGTCTTGAAACAATAAAATTTTGGCACCATCTAAGCTGATTGGTTGTTTCTTTTTAAATTGTTGAAGTATATTAGTTTTGTCATTATAATTTAGGAAACGCACAATTACTGGTCTGGGCCTATTTGTTCTATTGTCAGTTGGGGGTGGGCCTATTCTATGAGCCCTTTCAATTATTATGTGAGAAGGAGGCATTTCTAAGAGTTGTACTAGAGTTTGAGCAACAAACAAGGAGAGATCTTCATATTTTTTACCCTCAGGTATTCCTATAATCCTTATATTGTTCCTACGAGATCTATTTTCAAGGTCTTCGATTTTTAACATTAATTTTTGGATTTTGGAATTATTTTCTTCTAGATTGGAGCTATGCGAGGTGGTAAGATCCTCTAGGTCCGAAACCCTCTGTTCTGCCTCCTGTAATCTGCTTGAGAATTGCCTTATTTCCTGGGAAAGTTGTACTATATCCTGTTTTATCTCAGATCTCAGGGTTTCAAATTTAGGAGTTAATGCTTCTGATATATTAGAGACCAAATTTTGAATATTTAAAGTCTCTGTAGCAGGGTTGGTACTAGGTATAGTGATATCTGATACATTTTCTGAGACTCCTTTGGTTTTTTTATCCTTACCTCTGCCTGCCATGCTTGGAGAAATAGTTCTAGGGGTAGTATTAAGGAATCTTTCCATAGGACAAAAGAGAACTATGTAAAGGGAGTGAATAGCTGTGTGGGTGGGAGCTTGTGAGTTATAGACCCTAAGTCAAAATGTGAACGTGATTATATTAGTGTAAGTGAGTGGACTGTGATAGTGTGAGGGAAGGTTATTGTAAATTGCTAAAGTGAGAGGGGAAGGGGGGAGAAAAAAAAAAAAAAGGGGGGGAGGGAGATGTAGGGTGAATTTAAGGAGGTTAACCTCTATGTTATTAACCTGTAAAACAAGGTGCAAAAGGGTGAATTGTGTAATTGCCAACAGTGATTTTGTGCAAAAAAAAAATTAAAAAAAATCCACCTAAAACAGTGATCCGCGAGGGGGTGTGAATTATTTAAGTGTTTAACTATGGACTGTTCTACCAAGCAATGACTAGGTAGGATTGAAACAGCCTGATTCTGTTTCGCCTGTTCTAGCTATTTAAACCACTGGACGGCTTTCACTTATCCATTCCAGGCAGGCAAAAAATACTCCTGATTTAAGTTTGTAAATTGGTGGGGCAGTTTTATGGCCTATCTTCCAGTTACCCTAGAGGAGGATTTTATATGTGAGACGAACTAGATATTTAGCAAAATTAATGCTTTACATTTATATAGATTCATTTATCTGATAAAATAAGAGAGTTAAACTATCTGGCTCAGCAACAGCAGGATTAGATCAGTAAACCTGAGTCTATCTCAATAAACTCATAGTTGCCAGCCCAAGTCAATTTATACTGTAGCTGGCCTATTAATCTAATTAATAAAGGTTGTTACTATTCCCCTAACACAACTCTTATTTGAAATAGTATATAGTTTAATGTGTGAAGTACATTAGTACCTTAGTACCTGTGACCCATGTTAGTTGCTGCAGTATGTCTTTTTTAAATTACAGAATAATACTCAGCCTTAGAGCTCACTTTAGGCTTATAATCTAAGCCTATATAATAATTAACAGGGAAGAAGCCCAGGTAAACCCTCAATTACCTGCTACAGCAAAACAAGGTATTTTTGTGATTGATGAATAGTTTTGTAAGATATACTTTGTAAGTTACCTCCTCTACAGGGAGTTTAAACACTTCTATGTTTAAATTCAGAGCAGAACAAGTCAACTTGCGGTTAGTATCTTAAATTATTATGCGTAGGGTTAGTCAGAAGGATAGAAAAAAATATTTACTAGCACAGAAGAACAGCAAGCAATACCAAAATATGGGTTCCCCCTATCCTGCTGTTCCTCCTTCACCTCCTATTTCCCCCACTCCTAACTTCTCTTTTAGAACATTTGAGCAAGATTTATGTTTTGTGATTTAAATTGCTCAAGACCACATAGTTATAGCAGACATCAACCAGGTATATATCTATTTTTTAACAACCATAAGAAAACTTATAGCTTTACACCTGCACTGGAGTATATTGTGTGCTCAATATATTAATTCCTCTGGTGTCTATACCTTAAGTTGAATATGACATACTTTATATAATATCCAGACAGCTGTAGGGGATCTCATTTCTGCTAGTTTAGAGAGATTTCTTAACTTAACTCTCAATCTTAACCTATCCTATTGGGACTAAGTATAACAGAAAAGTTAACCTTCTAATGCCCCTTCAGGTGATTAAACACAGCAGTATTTTTTATAGAAGCAAATGCTAATTAAATTAGCAATACAGGGAGTGCAGAATTATTAGGCAAGTTGTATTTTTGAGGATTAATTTTATTATTGAACAACAACCATGTTCTCAATGAACCCAAAAAACTCATTAATATCAAAGCTGAATAGTTTTGGAAGTAGTTTTTAGTTTGTTTTTAGTTATAGCTATTTTAGGGGGATATCTGTGTGTGCAGGTGACTATTACTGTGCATAATTATTAGGCAACTTAACAAAAAACAAATATATACCCATTTCAATTATTTATTTTTACCAGTGAAACCAATATAACATCTCAACATTCACAAATATACATTTCTGACATTCAAAAACAAAACAAAAACAAATCAGTGACAATATAGGCACATTTCTTTGCAAGGACACTAAAAAGCCTGCCATCCATGGATTCTGTCAGTGTTTTGATCTGTTCACCATCAACATTGCGTGCAGCAGCAACCACAGCCTCCCAGACACTGTTCAGAGAGGTGTACTGTTTTCCCTCCTTGTAAATCTCACATTTGATGATGGACCACAGGTTCTCAATGGAGTTCAGATCAGGTGAACAAGGAGGCCATGTCATTAGATTTTCTTCTTTTATACCCTTTCTTGCCAGCCACGCTGTGGAATACTTGGACGCGTGTGATGGAGCATTGTCCTGCATGAAAATCATGTTTTTCTTGAAGGATGCAGACTTCTTCCTGTACCACTGCTTGAAGAAGGTGTCTTCCAGAAACTGGCAGTAGGACTGGGAGTTGAGCTTGACTCCATCCTCAACCCGAAAAGGCCCCACAAGCTCATCTTTGATGATACCAGCCCAAACCAGTACTCCACCTCCACCTTGCTGGCGTCTGAGTCGGACTGGAGCTCTCTGCCCTTTACCAATCCAGCCACGGGCCCATCCATCTAGCCCATCAAGACTCACTCTCATTTCATCAGTCCATAAAACCTTAGAAAAATCAGTCTTGAGATATTTCTTGGCCCAGTCTTGACGTTTCAGCTTGTGTGTCTTGTTCAGTGGTGGTCGTCTTTCAGCCTTTCTTACCTTGGCCATGTCTCTGAGTATTGCACACCTTGTGCTTTTGGGCACTCCAGTGATGTTGCAGCTCTGAAATATGGCCAAACTGCTGGCAAGTGGCATCTTGGCAGCTGCACGCTTGACTTTTCTCAGTTCATGGGCAGTTATTTTGCGCCTTGGTTTTTCCACACGCTTCTTGCGACCCTGTTGACTATTTTGAATGAAACGCTTGATTGTTCGATGATCACGCTTCAGAAGCTTTGCAATTTTAAGAGTGCTGCATCCCTCTGCAAGATATCTCACTATTTTTGACTTTTCTGAGCCTGTCAAGTCCTTCTTTTGACCCATTTTGCCAAAGGAAAGGAAGTTGCCTAATAATTATGCACACCTGATATAGGGTGTTGATGTCATTAGACCACACCCCTTCTCATTACAGAGATGCACATCACCTAATATGCTTAATTGGTAGTAGGCTTTCGAGCCTATACAGCTTGGAGTAAGACAACATGCATAAAGAGGATGATGTGGTCAAAATACTCATTTGCCTAATAATTCTGCACACAGTGTATGTTGAAGCAAAAGTTAAATCTTAGGTTAATATATACAAGATTACATGCAGGGAGGGAGAAAATAGTTAGATGTACATAGCAGTCAACAACAATAAACAATTTACAAATTCCCTGAGTCTTGTTTTTCCAAGAATCTAAGCAAAATTTGAACTGTGTGTGTTTAAGTTCATAATTGCAGCAGATAATTTCTTAATGATAGAGGCAGTTATATGTTAATTAACTAGACAAAATTAAAATATCCTTCCAATTACTCAGCTCTTCTCTTTTTTACCCATTCTGTTTTTTTTTTTTATATTTTTTCTTCCTTTTTAACCCAGAGTTTTAACAGAAGAGCTTAGAGAGAATTCATCCCTGAGGTAACCTTCTTCATGTCAATTTTTATGGAGGAGGCAAAGAAAGTCTGTGTGTTTCAAGCAAGGATTGTTTTTAACTGCCAAACTTGTAACATGCAGATGAGGATATTTAACAAAGTTTATGCAGAGGCTAATGTTTGTATTTTCTGAAGAAGTGCATGGGCAAGTCACTTGGAATATCTTATACTTTACCAACTCCTAGCTGGAAGTGTAGAATGACTGGGGCGACCCTTCTCAGAGCCTCCCCTACACGCAGCACCGGTGGGAGGGGAAGCACCGGATAGACAGAGAAGAAGTTGGCAGAGTCCTGAATCACACCACCTGGTAGTAAGAAGCCTGATTCCAGCGTCGAGAGGCAGCAGCTGCTTGTGTCAGGTTGGGCGGCGCAGCAAGAAGACGTGGCCCGGGTCCCTCACGCAGCATCGGTGGGAGGGAGAGCCCGCGCCAGTGGGAGTCAGCGCCCAGGATATCACTACGCCACTGCTTTGTCCTGACGCTCAAGACGCTGTGGATCAGAGTGTGTGTCGGCTGCCAACCAAATCCGCGCCGTCCCGCTGTTCAAGGTCTTTGCCCCGAGTCAGACACAACATACAGGGGTCAATGGGCTTGAAGGAATCTCAGGCCAGTATCTGGTCAGAGTACCGGACTCATCTCCATTGTTCCAAAGGGCCAGATAAGGCTAGAACTGGAATATCAGCAGTCGGTAAAAGATGATTGTTATTTTTAGGCTGACCCAGTTTTTGTTTGAAAGTTCAGATAAGGTTTAGCCCTTAAAACCAGTATGTCCACAAATAGACATTAGCACCTGGGAAGGGGAGTTCGGCAAGGTGCGGATAACAGGTATACTGGTTAGCGAAGGATCAGTCCCCCTGCGCTTCTTTCGATACTTAGTATAACAAGTTTGTTAATAGTTACATAGTTTTTAGTATCTGAGCGAAGGATTTTACAGGGGTTTTTATAGGTCTATATAAGGACTACTAAATGCAATTTAGTGCTTTGGAATGGCACTAAAACAGGTTCCGATAGCGATGGTTTTCAGACACCCAAGCCACCCTTGGTCTGAGGGTTGAGGCGCAGATTTCCCGCCAGCAGGCTTGAAGAGAGGTAAGTCAGAGCAGGTGTCTTGCATGACCACACACCTGAGCTCCTCCTCCGGAACTCAGAGCATGCAATTTTAAACAACTTTCCAATTTACTTCTAATATTGTTTGCTTTAATCTCTTTGTATTCTTTGTTAAGGAAACAGCAGTGACTACTGGTAGCTAGCTGCACATATCAGGTGAGCCAATGACAAGACACAAATATGTGCAGCCACCAATCAGCAGCTAGCTCCTGAAGCATTGATGCTCCTAACCCTACTTAGATAGCTTTTCAACAACTTTTCACTTGTAATTTAGAAATAAAAATGGAAGAGCTAGCGATGTTAGTACTTACCATAGTGCTATCTTATTTTAAGCTCTAGTTGTATTTTAGGTCAAAGTATTTTAACTAAAATCATTTTTGGCATATTTTAAATTTTTAGGAACACAATTTCATGTACAAGATATTCACATTTTTAAAATAAGACAGCTTTTTTAACATTGTATTTATGTAATCGCAGCAAACTGAGTTCACATTGTACTGAATGGGTTTACTTTTAATACCATGGTCGAAATGAGTCAAACGTGTTTACTTTTAACACTCACATCCCACAGTAAAATGTACTAAAAAGCCTTTTTGCAAAACTACCTTGAAACAATTAATTAATGCAAACAATCAAGAAAAAAGGGTGCTCAAATGAAGTTCCTTAAAAAATCTTCAAAGTTTATTCCGTACGTATTTAAAACCAGCAGCTTTTAAAACAGAAGTAAGTGAATGTGTTTAGACAACTATGTCTAACGCGTTTCAGCTATTATAGCCATACTCATAGACCTATCGTAGTTTCTAACATACTTGTCTCTTATACACATGCTAATTAAAAACACTCATCTGGACATTAACAACATAATCACTGTCGGCTAGATTTAGAGTTTTGTTGGTAACGACCCGCGTAGCTAACGCTGGCTTTTTTCTGGCCGCACCTTTAAAATAACTCTGGTATTGAGAGTCCACAGAATGGCTGCGTTAGGCTCCAAAAAGGGAGCATACAGGAGTATTTAACGCCACTGCAACTCTCGATACCAGAGTTGCTTACGGACGCGGCCAGCCTCTAAAACGTGCTCGTGCACGATTCCCCCATAGAAAAAAATGGGGCAGTTTGAGCTGGAAAAACACCTGCAAAAAAGCCGCTTTCAGCTCCTAACGCAGCCCCATTGTTTGCTATGGGGAAACACTTCCTACGTCTGCACCTAACACCCTAACATGTACCCCGAGTCTAAACACCCCTAACCTTACACTTATTAACCCCTATTCTGCCGACCCCGCTATCGCTGACCCCTGCATATTATTTTTAACCCCTAATCTGCCGCTCCGTAAACCGCCGCTACTTACATTATCCCTATGTACCCCTAATCTGCTTTCCTAACATCGCCGACCCCTATATTATATTTATTAGCCCCTAATCTGCCCCCCACAACGTCGCCTCCACCTGCCTACACTTATTAACCCCTAATCTGCCAAGCGGACCGCACCGCTATTATAATAAAGTTATTAACCCCTAATCCGCCTCACTAACCCTATAATAAATAGTATTAACCCCTAATCTGCCCTCCCTAACATCGCCGACACCAAACTTCAAACATTAACCCCTAATCTGCCGACTGGAGCTCACCGCTATTCTAATAAATGTATTAACCCCTAAAGCTAAGTTTAACCCTAACACTAACACCCCCCTAAATTAAATATAATTTAAATCTAACGAAATAAATTAACTCTTATTAAATAAATTAATCCTATTTAAAGCTAAATACTTACCTGTAAAATAAATCCTAATATAGCTACAATATAAATTATAATTATATTGTAGCTATTTTAGGATTAATATTTATTTTACAGGCAACTTTGTATTTATTTTAACCAGGTACAATAGCTATTAAATAGTTAATAACTATTTAATAGTTACCTAGTTAAAATAATTACAAAATTACCTGTAAAATAAATCCTAACCGAAGTTACAATTAAACCTAACACTACACTATCAATAAATTAATTAAATAAAATACCTACAATTACCTACAATTAAACCTAACACTACACTATCAATAAATTAATTAAATACAATATCTACAAATAAATACAATGAAATAAACTAACTAAAGTACAAAAAATAAAAAAGAACTAAGTTACAAAAAATAAAAAAAATATTTACAAACATTAGAAAAATATTACAACAATTTTAAACTAATTACACCTACTCTAAGCCCCCTAATAAAATAACAAAGACCCCCAAAATAAAAAAATGCCCTACCCTATTCTAAATTACTAAAGTTCAAAGCTCTTTTACCTTACCAGCCCTGAACAGGGCCCTTTGCGGGGCATGCCCCAAAGAATTCAGCTCTTTTGCCTGTAAAAAACCCCCCACATACAATACCCCCCCCCCAACATTACAACCCACCACCCACATACCCCTAATCTAACCCAAACCCCCCTTAAATAAACCTAACACTAAGCCCCTGAAGATCTCCCTACCTTATCTTCACCATAACAGGTTCACCGATCGATCCACAAGAGCTCCTCCGATGTCCTGATCCAAGCCCAAGCGGGGGGCTGAAGATGTCCATGATCCGGCTGAAGTCATCATCCAAGCGGGAGCTGAAGAGGTCCATGATCCGGCTGAAGTCATCATTTAAGCGGGAGCTGAAGAGGTCCATGAACCGGCTGAAGTCTTCTATCAACGGCATCTTCAATCTTCTTTCTTCCGGATCCATCTTGCAGACCTCCGACGCGGAACATCCTGCTGGCCCGACGGACTACCGACGAATGAAGGCTCCTTTAAGGGACGTCATCCAAGATGGCGTCCCTCAAATTCCGATTGGCTGATAGGATTCTATCAGCCAATCGGAATTAAGGTAGGAAAATTCTGATTGGCTGATGGAATCAGCCAATCAGAATCAAGTTCAATCCGATTGGCCAATCCGATCAGCCAATCAGATTGAGCTTGCATTCTATTGGCTGATCGGAACAGCCAATCGGAATTCGAGGGACGCCATCATGGATGACGTCCCTTAAAGGAACCGTCATTCGTCGGGAAGTCGTCGGAAGAAGAGGACGGATCCGCGCTGGAGGTCTTCAAGATGGAGCCGGTCGTCATCGGATGACGATAGAAGATGCCGCTTGGATCAAGATGGTTGCCGGTCCGGATCGCCTCTTCTTCCAGGATAGGATGAAGACTTTGGAGCCTCTTCTGGACCTATTCAGCCGCCGGATGATGGATCGCCAGCCCCCACTTGGGTTGGATGAAGATTTTGGAGCCAGGACCGATCGGTGATAAACGGTGAGGTGAAGATAAGGTAGGAAGATCTTCAGGGGCTTAGTGTTAGGTTTATTTAAGGGGGGTTTGGGTTAGATTAGGGGTATGTGGGTGGTGGGTTGTAATGTTGGGGGGTATTGTATGTGTTTTTTTACAGGCAAAAGAGCTGAATTTCTTGGGGCATGCCCCGCAAAGGGCCCTGTTCAGGGCTGGTAAGGTAAAAGAGCTTTGAACTTTTGTAATTTATAATAGGGTAGGGCATTTTTTTATTTTGGGGGTCTTTGTTATTTTATTAGGGGGCTTAGAGTAGGTGTAATTAGTTTAAAATTGTTGTAATTTTTTCTAATGTTTGTAAATATTTTTTATTTTTTGTAACTTAGTTCTTTTTTATTTTTTGTACTTTAGTTAGTTTATTTAATTGTAGTTATTTGTAGGAATTGTATTTAATTTATTTATTGATAGTGTAGTGTTAGGTTTAATTGTAGATAATTGTAGGTATTTTATTTAATTAATTTAATGATAGTATAGTGTTAGGTTTAATTGTAACTTAGGTTAGGATTTATTTTACAGGTAATTTTGTTATTATTTTAACTAGGTAACTATTAAATAGTTCTTAACTATTTAATAGCTATTGTACCTGATTAAAATAATTACAAAGTTGCCTGTAAAATAAATATTAATCCTAAAATAGCTACAATGTAATTATTCGTTATATTGTAGCTATATTAGGGTTTATTTTACAGGTAAGTATTTAACTTTAAATAGGAATAAGTTATTTAATAAGAGTTAATTTATTTCGTTAGAATAAAATTATATTTAACTTAGGGGGGTGTTAGGGTTAGAATTAGCTTTAGGGGTTAATAAATTTAATAGAGTAGCGGTGAGGTCCGGTCAGCAGATTAGGGGTTAATGTTTGAAGTTAGGTGTCGGCGATGTTAGGGAGGGCAGATTAGGGGTTAATACTATTTATTATATGGTTAGTGAGGCGGATTAGGGGTTAATAACTTTATTATAATAGCGGTGCGGTCCGCTCGGCAGATTAGGGATTAATAAGTGTAGGCAGGTGGAGGCGACGTTGTGGGGGGCAGATTAGGGGTTAATAAATATAATATAGGGGTCAGCGGTGTTAGGGGCAGCAGATTAGGGGTACATAAGTATAACGTAGGTGGCGGTCGGCAGATTAGGGGTTAAAAAAATTTAATCGAGTGGCGGCGATGTGGGGGGACCTCAGTTTAGGGGTACATAGGTAGTTTATGGGTGTTAGTGTACTTTAGAGCACAGTAGTTAAGAGCTTTATAAACCGGCGTTAGCCCAGAAAGCTCTTAACTACTGACTTTTTTCTGCGGCTGGAGTTTTGTCGTTAGATTTCTAACGCTCACTTCAGACACGACTCTAAATACCGGAGTTAGGAAGATCCCATTGAAAAGATAGGATACGCAATTGACGTAAGGGGATCTGCGGTATGGAAAAGTTGCGGCTGAAAAGTGAGCGTTAGACCCTTTCGTGACTGACTCCAAATACCGGCGGTAGCCTAAAACCAGCGTTAGGAGCCTCTAACGCTGGTTTTCACGGCTAACGCCAAACTCCAAATCTAGGCCTCTGTGCGGTAAGTTAACGATACATAACATTGTATATTAAAGTGAAGGTAAACTTACCCTAATGTCGACAGAGTATAGCATTTTGCTTGTAAAATAAATATGACTTTCATTCATCAATTCTAATATTTTTGTGTAGATGTAAAGTTATCGCCATATAAATCTATGCATAAATGAGCCGCAAATTCAACCCGTTTTTTTTGGGAGTTTTTACCTGTTGATCACGTTTTTCTTAAACCCAATTGAAATTCTGGCCGTTAGGCGGCCGTCACTCCACGTCATCCGCCCCTTCTTTCAGCTGCTCATGCGCTATTAAATTTTTCGCCTCAATGAAATCCAAACGCGCTCCCGTTTCGCGCATGCGTATTTGTACGAGCTATGTATTAAATATGGAACGGGGATTATCGCATGCGCATTGAAAAGCGGCATTGGCGATTTGCGCATGCGCATTGTAATCCAATATCGCGAGCGCGCATCTGGGAGCACTTAGAGAGCGGGTGGGACCGCTGAAGACGTAACACAATACACAATAAGGAAGTAGGGCTTGGGAGGAGTCCGATCAAAACAGTGGTGAATTATAACTATAATTTTTAATAAAACTATGGCAGAAAATGAAAAAATAACTAAGCGACTACATGAAGGGGATAATGATAAATGGTAGGTTGTCTTTAAGAAAGGCTAACTTTACCTTCACTTTAATATCTTAATTATATTTGCCAAGATTTAAAATATACAAAGCTGCTGATTGATGTACATGGAGAATACAAATATTGTACTGAATGAGTTTACTTTTAATATTATGGTCGCACTGAGTCAAACGTATTTACTTTTAACACTCACATCCCACAGTAAAATGTACTAAAAAGCCTCTTTGCAAAACTACCTTGAAACAATTATTTAATCCCTTTAAAATATTTCACCTGCAATTTTGATAACAATACAAATACCTTTAAAACATAGTTGTGATGATGCGTTGGACATTAGGCTCTTACACCTAAATTACAAGCTTTGCGGTATGGCTATACCGCTATCGTTTTAGCCTGTAAATCAACTCTTCGTTCCTCACTCATAAAAAGGATTTTGAGTGTGGAATTTTCAGGTCAAATAAGTGGATTTCCAGGCTCCAGGGAATAATTTAAAAGACCTTTATTTCTTTTTCACAGGGTCCATAAAGCAAACGACAAAGTTTCAAACCACACACTGGTTCTTAGTCATGTCTAATTTGTCTATGTACAGGTGTGCCTTTTATACCTGATACAATAGTCAATCTATACAATATTGCCATCTTGTGGTCTTTTACTAAAATTACATGTGTTCAATATAAAGAAAAACATTTGTTACATTTCCTTTTCTGTTTTTTTCATATATTTCACATGTATATATTAAAATACTATTTTAAAATTACAAACTGACCTACCTATACATATATCAAAAATCAAAATCATAGCACAACAGATCTAACTATATTTTGTAGAATTTTGCAAGTTTCTTATTAATTACAAAAATAAAGACCAATCAAAGTCTTTGTTAAGACCATTAGGTTCTAAAGTGTTCAACTTGTTTATCCAAAACATTTCTTTCTTTTTGAGCATATGTTCCCTGTCACCTCCTCTCCTTGGTTTATCTATCTGATCTATTACTTGAAATCGCAACTGGCTTATATTGGGTCCCATGGAGAGGAAGTGACAGGGAACATCCTAATATTAGATTTGTGTTCTGTAATTCTTGTCCTAACTTCCCTGCTCGTTTCTCCAATATAAATTCTGGCACACGGACATTTGATTAAATATATGGCATATGTACTTCTACATGTTAGATATTTTCTTATTGGATATTTTGTTCCATTTGCTGGGTGAAAAAAATGTTTACCTCATCAAAAATACTATAATAAACCTATTAACCCCTAATCCGTCGCCCACCCACATCGCGACTACTAAATAAACATATTAACCCCTAATCCGCCACCCCCACATCACCAACACTAAATAAACCTATTAACCCCTAAACCGCCAACCCCCCACATCTCTACTACTAAAATAAATCTATTAACCCCTAAACTGCCATCCCCCGCATCGCAGATACTATTATAAACCTATTAACCCCTAGACCTCTGACCCCCCACATCGCAACTACTAAAATAAACCTATTAACCCCCTAAACCACTGACCCCACACATTGCTAATACTAAACTAAACCTATTAACCCCTAAACCGCTGCCCCCCACATCGCGACAGACTAAATTAACTACAATATAACTACCTTAAAATAAATAAAAACTTATCTGGGAAATAAAAAAAAAACTACGCTTAAACTATAAATAAACCTAACATTACTATTTAAAAAAATAAATAAAAAAAAACTAAATTACAAATTTAAAACTCCTAACACTACAAAAAAAAACAACATTACAAAAAATAACAAAATCTAAAATGAAACAAAATAACAAAACTTAACATTACACAAAATAACAAACGCTAAAATTATGAAAAATAACAAAATCTAAGATTACAGAAAATAATAAACGAAATTATCCTTGCATTCCAATTGGCTGAAATTTTCAAATCAGCCAATAGGATGAGAGCTACTGAAATCCTATTAACTGTTCAAATCAGCCAATAGGATTTCAGTAGCTCTCATCCTATTGGCTGATTGCCCATACAAATGCCCCTTTAGGGGCAATGGGTAGCTTAGGTTTTTTAGAGTTAGTTTTTTTTTATTTAGGGGGTTGCTTGGGTGTGGGGTTTACTGTTAGAGGGTACTTTGTATTTTTTAATGTAAAAGAGCTGTTTAACTTATGGCAATGCCATAAAAAAGGCCCTTTTAAGGGCTATTGGTAGTTAAATCTTAGATTAGGGTTTTTTTTTCATTTGGGGTGGCTTTTTTTTTTTTTTTTTTTTTAAACAATTTTTATTGAAGTCATAAACAAATGTAACAAAAGAGACACATCCAAAAACAATGAGAAATAAGAAGAATACAGTGCTAATATAAAGATATTGCCAAGTCAACAACACAAATTATGCCAACCTAATATGCATTTATGAGTTTAAAGAGTGGTACTTGTTAATGAAGTGAGGAAGCTATAATTGGCTGGAGATATGAAGAAGCAAGGAGGTTGACTAGGCAGTAGAGGTAAATAGAAGGGGCATATGAATCCCGTTCATCAAAGGCATTAGCAAAGAGTTTGGACTATCTAAATTAAGACTTCAGTTTTATATTTTATATAATATGTAGATTAGAAGTGACCCGGCCTTGTAGTAGAAAAACAGATAGTAAAATATTTATTTAAGAAATATAGAGGCAAGGGGGGGGGGGTTGGTTTCATGGGATTAGGGGAAGGGGAGTGCAGCGGGCAAGAGCCGCTCGAAATAAGTTGAGGAGGGGGGGGGGAGGGCGGAGCCAGTTAGGGTTTCAAGCTGTTGAATACTTTTGGGCCTCTGAACTTTTGAGTTGGATAATATTAGTCAAATATGCTTGAATAAAGGGGTGCATAAAACCCATAGTTAGTAGTAGTGACATAGTAGTTACCCTAATATAACTTCCATACCTCGGCCAGGGAGATCGTTCAGTATTAGTCAGCGTGTCAAGATAATAATAGGCTCATTATGAACGAGATGCATGCCCAAATAGCAATAAGTAGGAGAACGTGGGGGGTAGATGTGATCTCCCACTTGTCTTACGTGGATATGAATTTACCCTCGGTGAAGAGGTCACATAGGCATAGCAATAGTATATTTACATGGGACACTATAAGCTGACATAATCACACTAGGATCTTAGTGACAATATATAAAAAACAAAAGGTAGGGAACAAAAGATGTACAATCATGAGTAGGGCTCAAGATAATATGTTTTACCGATGCACTTCTATGTGACCTCCATGACTATTCCAAGTGTATAATCTAGTACACTATATAGCAAATTCTGCCAACGTTTCTTTCATTCGGATGTATATTAGACTATATAGGGCTTGACAGTAAGAGACAGAGTCTACGCTATAGTTACCCCTCCCTAACGATAGCTTTAAATAATAGTATATGGGAAGCTAATTAACAAACTGGGAGTACTATAACCGGAGGGTGAAGCGTGAGAGATAATCACATTAAGAGAGTGATTAAAGGTTAATAGGAATATAAAGCTTATATGAGAGGTGATCAGTTTGTTATAGCATATAGAAACATATATACATATCTACCATAGAATACAGTGGGGCTTATCAGTAAGACTAGTATAATTAACGATAAAATGCTAAGGGCCAATCAGTTAATCCTTGTGTAGGATCAGGACTAGTAGGTGTAAATATATCATAATGTCACTATGGGGAGGGTGCCTTACTTGCCAAGAGAGGACAATGTCCGACTAATGCTAGATATCAAATGCTAATTGCAATACAAATCACTAGGTAAGGTAAAAAATAAAATAATCTACTATTATGTATCCATGTGACCCATGTACCCAACTTGAAATATACAAATTATGTGAGTAATGTAACGAGTGAGCAGAAAAAAAAACATTTGAAAAGAAAAATAAGAAAACATCAACTTCAAACTCTTTTTTAGGACTCAAACCTGAGCAAAATAAACAGGAGCTACTATGCAGGTGGTATATAGAATGATTTGCAGTAGTGACTGAGCATCTTCATGAGTCTCAAATTAAAGTACCAGAAGTTAGGGATCTAACCCATTCCAGTCGTCCACCAGAGCCGTTGCAGTGATTGAAGTGTCATCCGCCATTTTAAGAAGTCCCCTTCTAGGAAAGACTAAACTAAAATATTTATAAAGTATTAGGGGCAACTGAAACGCAGTTAGCCTTCACCGGTCACTTCTCTTCTGCTGGAAAAGCATTACAGTATAATACAGACCATTAATAAAGGAAGATTTTTAGGTACATCATAAGAGAATGTCATGAGCTAAATGATATAACTAAAAAAAAACAAGAAAAGGCTGAGACCATGGTGACTAAACTGATGCATAATTTATATAGAGAGCCTCATATGCAAGTCAATAAGTAGCTTGCTGCACTAATATATAAGAGGATAAAGGCCAACGCAAATCAGCAGATACCTCAGCAACTCAACATATATAATAACTAGCGTTGAACAATGAACATATAGTGTACATAAAGTATAAACAGTAGTGTGAGTCCCAGGATCAATCTTTACAGACCTCATTAGGGTAGTTATGGAAGCACTATATGTACTATAAAGCAGTTCATCAACTCTGGGAAAAGACACATAGAAAGACCCTGTAACACTGTAAGGTCTGTCCACACATGAGGGTTAACAAAGGCTAACCTATGCCCATTAGCACATAATAGCTATACATATATAGACCATCTTGCCCTTCAGCTTTCTTTGACCCCAACCTGATCGATGCGCAGGGCTGCGGCGGCACCAAGCCAACCTTCCAAAGAAAGTGGTGGTCACTCTTAGAATCAGATGTGTCATCTTGGTATGATATGGATATGGCATTGACCACCAGAGGTTGCGCACTATTAGGGCAAGCACAGTCCGGGTATGATTTTAGGAGGAACAGAGCTGATCCTGTAGCTACAATCAACATTCCAGCAGGCACTCCGTAAATGTACCGCTCTGCTTCAGAGTTCCAGTCCTCCATCGCTCTGCTATAAATGGATGCCGGAATGTTCAGGTGGGATGCAAGGAACCCTCGATCATAAGAGACCTCAATACTAGCGCCAGCGCCGTCGTCCTCAATCTCCTCACTGTTAGAGGTCATATCTCTCAACACGGGAGCTGAGGTAAGAGGTACAGGATTTGTATCTGAGGTCTGTAACGAAGCAGCTGGCACACTCTCTCCTGTTGGTCGCCTCATTCTAGCGTTTCTCTTCTGATCATTAGTCTCACCATATACTCCAGGTATAAAGATGGCCGACTCCACGCGGATTTCGCTAAAGATACAGTGCAGGGCTTCAAATCTTCTAGCCATATTTTGTTCAAAGCTTAGCAACATCTTGCTGATATCAGCATTTGCGTCCTCCATGTTCATGGATAAGTAAGGCTACAATAGTATACCCAATATGGCTAGGGTCCAGAGCTTGAAGGCATTAGTGTAGTCAGGTTTCCAGGCCACGAGTGTTTAGCTTAGGTCACACCGGATTCTTGAGGTTTACCTGCAACGAAGCTGACCCCAATGCAATCGGCTTCATTAGATTACAGGTTATTCAACTTTTTAAGTAGTTTCTGAGATATGGATGGCAAAATTAGCTTTATAAACCAAAAAGATAATGGGAGCTCATCTCAGACACATCTGCTCTCTCTGGGTGTTGGCTCCGCCCCCTGCTTTTTTTGTTTTTATAGGGGTATTAAATTAGGTTTAATTTATATTATTTTGGATAATTTTGTTTATTTTTTTTTTTTTGTAATCTTAGATTTTTTTATTTTTATTTTTTTTGTAATGTTATTTTTTTTGTAGTGTTAGGATTTTTAATTTTGTCATTTAGTTTTTTTATTTCTAGTTTATTTTAGCTTTTAAAATAGTTATGTTAGGTTTATTTATAGTTTAATCTTAGTTTTTTTATTTCACAGGTAAGTTTTTATTTATTTTAAGGTAGTTATATTGTAACTTTAATGTTAGCGGGTGTTAGGTTTAGGGGTTAATAAGTTTAATTTAGTGTGTTGCGATGTGGGGGGTCGGCGGTTTAGGGGTTAATAGGTTTATTATAATAGTTGTGATTTGGGGGGTCTG
The DNA here is from genome assembly GCF_027579735.1 of Bombina bombina. Taxonomy (NCBI): domain Eukaryota; kingdom Metazoa; phylum Chordata; class Amphibia; order Anura; family Bombinatoridae; genus Bombina; species Bombina bombina. The sequence continues at coordinate 1,384,191,423 of NC_069500.1, forward strand.
CGGTTTTAGGGGTTAATAGCTTTATTTGATTAGTAGCGATGTGGGGGGTCGGCGGTATAGGGGTTAATAGGTTTATTATAGTAGTTATGATGTGGGGGTTGGTGGTTTAGGAATTAATAGCTTTATTTAGTGTTGGCGATGTTGGGGCGGTGGTTTAGGGGTTAATAGCTAGGGATAAAAAACCCTAAACTGCATACTGGCAGACTGTCTGCCAGTACCTAAGATGGGGGAGGGTGAGAGAGCTGTTTGGGAGGTATCAGGTAGATATCAGGGAGGTGTCAGTTGCGAGGGTAATCTCTACATTACAATACCCTTACCCTTACTAGCTAACTAATTAACCCCTTCATTGCCAGGAATATCAGTAGTGTGATGTGCAGCTGTAATAAGTAGCCTTTTAATTACCAGAGAAGCTTTTATAATCATTTGTGTTATGACTGAACAAGGGGTATGTAAATAATTTCAGTGAGAAACCCAACATTTGTGAAAAGTTAACATTTTTTTTAGGTGAATGCATCTAGTGGCAAAATGGTGGCATGAAATATACCAAAATGGGCCGAGATCAATACCTTAGGCTACTTTAAAAGTTTTGATATGTAAAAAAAAACCTAAACCCCTCCCCCCAAACATCCAAAGTTCTATTTCTGTTTAAACAGAGTGATAGAAAAAATGCTAAAAATTCTTTGAAATTTCGGACGTTTTTAGCTGAAATTCCGGATAGCGAAGGGGTTAATAAACATCCAATCTGATTAGTGTTCTCCCCATTTTAAGTGTCTAAGGCAGCCGTCAAAACCAGCGTTAGAGGCTCCTAACGCTGGTTTTGGCCGCCCGCTGGTATTTGGAGTCAGTGATTAAAGGGTCTAACGCTCACTTTTCAGCCGCGACTTTTCCATACCGCAGATCCCCCTACGCCATTTGCGTAGCCTATCTTTTCAATGGGATCTTTCTAACGCCGGTATTTAGAGTCGTTTCTGAAGTGAGTGTTAGAGCTCTAACGACAAGATTCCAGCCGCCTGAAAATAGCAGGAGTTAAGAGCTTTCTGGCTAACGCCGGTTCATAAAGCTCTTAACTACTGTACCCTAAAGTACACTAACACCCATAAACTACCTATGTACCCCTAAACCGAGGTCCCCCCACACCGCCGCCACTCGATTAAAATTTTTAACCCCTAATCTGCCGACCGCCACCTACGTTATATTTATGTACCCCTAATCTGCTGCCCCTAACCCCGCCGACCCCTGTATTACATTTATTAACCCCTAACTTGCCCCCCACAACGTCGCCGCCAGCTACTTAAAATAATTAACCCCTAATCTTCCGACCGCAAATCGCCGCCACCTACGTTATCCCTATGTACCCCTAATCTGCTGCCCCTAACATCGCCGACCCCTATATTATATTTATTAACCCCTAATCTGCCCCCCTCAACGTCGCCGACACCTGCCTACACTTATTAACCCCTAATCTGCCGAGCGGACCTGAGCGCTACTATAATAAATGTATTAACCCCTAATCCGCCTCACTAACCCTATCATAAATAGTATTAACCCCTAATCTGCCCTCCCTAACATCGCCGACACCTAACTTCAATTATTAACCCCTAATCTGCCGACCGGAGCTCACCGCTATTCTAATAAATGTATTAACCCCTAAAGCTAAGTCTAACCCTAACACTAACACCCCCCTAAGTTAAATATAATTTAAATCTAACGAAATAAATTAACTCTTATTAAATAAATTATTCCTATTTAAAGCTAAATACTTACCTGTAAAATAAATCCTAATATAGCTACAATATAAATTATAATTATATTATAGCTATTTTAGGATTAATATTTATTTTACAGGCAACTTTGTAATTATTTTAACCAGGTACAATAGCTATTAAATAGTTAAGAACTATTTAATAGTTACCTAGTTAAAATAATAACAAATTTACCTGTAAAATAAATCCTAACCTAAGTTATAATTAAACCTAACACTACCCTATCAATAAAATAATTAAACTACCTACAATTACCTACAATTAACCTAACACTACACTATCAATAAATTAATTAAACACAATTCCTACAAATAAATACAATTAAATAAACTAGCTAAAGTACAAAAAAAAAAAAAGAACTAAGTTACAGAAAATAAAAAAATATTTACAAACATAAGAAAAATATTACAACAATTTTAAACTAATTACACCTACTCTAAGCCCCCTAATAAAATAACAAAGCCCCCCAAAATAAAAAATTCCCTACCCTATTCTAAATTAAAAAAGTTACAAGCTCTTTTACCTTACCAGCCCTGAACAGGGCCCTTTGCGGGGCATGCCCCAAGAATTTCAGCTCTTTTGCCTGTAAAAAAAAACATACAATACCCCCCCCCAACATTACAACCCACCCCCCACATACCCCTAATCTAACCCAAACCCCCTTAAAGAAACCTAACACTAAGCCCCTGAAGATCTTCCTACCTTGTCTTCACCATACCAGGTTCACCGATCCGTCCTGGCTCCAACATCTTCATCCAACCCAAGCGGGGGTTGGCGATCCATAATCCGGTCCAGAAGAGGCTCCAAAGTCTTCCTCCTATCCGGCAAGAAGAGGACATCCGGACCGGCAAACATCTTCTCCAAGCGGCATCTTCGATCTTCTTCCATCCAGAGCGAAGCGGCAGGATCCTGAAGACATCCAGTGCGGAACATCCATCCGGACCGACGACTGAACGACGAATGACTGTTCCTTTAAGGGACGTCATCCAAGATGGCGTCCCTCGAATTCCGATTGGCTGATAGGATTCTATCAGCCAATCGGAATTAAGGTAGGAATTTTCTGATTGGCTGATGGAATCAGCCAATCAGAATCAAGTTCAATCCGATTGGCTGATCCAATCAGCCAATCAGATTGAGCTCGCATTCTATTGGCTGTTCCGATCAGCCAATAGAATGCGAGCTCAATCTGATTGGCTGATTGGATCGGCCAATCGGATTGAACTAGATTCTGATTGGCTGATTCCATCAGCCAATCAGAAAATTCCTACCTTAATTCCGATTGGCTGATAGAATCCTATCAGCCAATCGGAATTCGAGGGACGCCATCTTGGATGACGTCCCTTAAAGGAACAGTCATTCGTCGTTCAGTCGTCGGTCCGGATGGATGTTCCGCGCTGGATGTCTTCAGGATCCTGCCGCTTCGCTCCGGATGGAAGAAGATCGAAGATGCCGCTTGGAGAAGATGTTTGCCGGTCCGGATGTCCTCTTCTGGCCGGATAGGAGGAAGACTTTGGAGCCTCTTCTGGCCCGGATTATGGATCGCCAACCCCCGCTTGGGTTGGATGAAGATGTTGGAGCCAGGACGGATCGGTGATACCTGGATGGTGAAGACAAGGTAGGAAGATCTTCAGGGGCTTAGTGTTAGGTTTCTTTAAGGGGGGTTTGGGTTAGATTAGGGGTATGTGGGTGGTGGGTTGTAATGTTGGGGGGGGGGGGTATTGTATGTTTTTTTTTACAGGCAAAAGAGCTGAACTTCTTGGGGCATGCCCCGCAAAGGGCCCTGTTCAGGGCTGGTAAGGTAAAAGAGCTTGTAACTTTTTTAATTTAGAATAGGGTAGGGAATTTTTTATTTTGGGGGGCTTTGTTATTTTATTAGGGGGCTTAGAGTAGGTGTAATTAGTTTAAAATTGTTGTAATATTTTTCTTATGTTTGTAAATATTTTTTTATTTTCTGTAACTTAGTTCTTTTTTATTTTTTGTACTTTAGCTAGTTTATTTAATTGTATTTATTTGTAGGAATTGTGTTTAATTAATTTATTGATAGTGTAGTGTTAGGTTAATTGTAGGTAATTGTAGGTAGTTTATTTAATTGTATTTATTTGTAGGAATTGTGTTTAATTAATTTATTGATAGTGTAGTGTTAGGTTAATTGTAGGTAATTGTAGGTAGTTTATTTAATTATTTTATTGATAGGGTAGTGTTAGGTTTAATTATAACTTAGGTTAGGATTTATTTTACAGGTAAATTTGTTATTATTTTAACTAGGTAACTATTAAATAGTTCTTAACTATTTAATAGCTATTGTACCTGGTTAAAATAATTACAAAGTTGCCTGTAAAATAAATATTAATCCTAAAATAGCTATAATATAATTATAATTTATATTGTAGCTATATTAGGGTTTATTTTACAGGTAAGTATTTAGCTTTAAATAGAAATAAGTTATTTAATAAGAGTTAATTTATTTCGTTAGATAAATATTATATTTAACTTAGGGGGGTGTTAGTGTTAGGGTTAGACTTAGCTTTAGGGGTTAATCCATTTATTAGAATAGCGGTGAGCTCCGATCGGAAGATTAGGGGTTAATAATTGAAGTTAGGTGTCGGCGATGTTAGGGAGGGCAGATTAGGGGTTAATACTATTTATGATAGGGTTAGTGAGGCGGATTAGGGGTTAATAACTTTATTATAGTAGCGCTCAGGTCCGCTCGGCAGATTAGGGGTTAATAAGTGTAGGCAGGTGTCGGCGACGTTGTGGGGGGCAGGTTAGGGGTTAATAAATATAATATAGGGGTCGGCGGTGTTAGGGGTAGCAGATTAGGGGTACATAGGGATAACGTAGGTGGCGGCGGTTTACGGAGCGGCAGATTAGGGGTTTAAAAAAATATGCAGGGGTCAGCGATAGCGGGGGGCGGCAGATTAGGGGTTAATAAGTGTAAGGTTAGGGGTGTTTAGACTCGGGGTACATGTTAGAGTGTTAGGTGCAGACGTAGGAAGTGTTTCCCCATAGGAAACAATGGGGCTGCGTTAGGAGCTGAACGCTGCTTTTTTGCAGGTGTTAGGTTTTTTTTCAGCTCAAACAGCCCCATTGTTTCCTATGGGGGAATCGTGCACGAGCACGTTTTTGAGGCCGGCCGCGTCCGTAAGCAACTCTGGTATCGAGAGTTGCATTTGCTGTAAAAATGCTCTACGCTCCTTTTTTGGAGCCTAACGCAGCATTTGTTTGAACTCTCGATACCAGAGTTAATTTTATGGTGCGGCCAGAAAAAAGCCCGCGGAGCGTTAACAGCCCTTTTACCGCCGAACTCCAAATCTAGGCCTAAGTGATCAAATAATTGTTTGAAGGTAGTCACGCAAAGAGTTGTTTTAGTTGACTTCCCTGTGTGATGTGAGAGTTCTCTTTATTAGTGTAATTGTTCCCTTTGTACAGTGTGTAATGACAATAATAATTTAAATGTGTACCTGAACCTATTTAGTTTACAAGCAAAACTTGTAAATGAATAAACCATTATGGGTATACTGGGCATGTGTATATGGTGTTTTATATATATGCATTACATTGTAAAATTTGCTTATTATATCATTTTTCTAACTTTGTTTATTGTAAAAAAAATATGTTATTTTATTTTGCTCTAGATAAAAAATTAACAAAGCAGCATATTGATATGTCGCAGAAAAAAGTGGCCTCAATTTTTTTCCCATTTACAGTAGTGGGCTTTACAATGTGGGTACACTGTAAATTGTGAGATTTCTAACATTAAACCTACTGATTCCCTTTAATCATGACAAGTTCTCATTGTACAGAATGGCATCCTGACACCTTTTAGCCTGGTATGATTAAAGGAGCTCAACTAACAATTGGCATATAGATCTGAAATAAAAGAGTAATTAGATGTTTAAACTGATGTTTTTTTACTGTAAAATAATTTTATCATTTAAAAAGACATTGGCCCCAATTTATCAAGGTCTGCTGGACCTGATCCGACAATGCGGATCAGGTCCGACAGACCTTGCTGAATACGGCGAGCAATACGCTCGCCGTATTCAGCATTGCACCAGAAGCTCACAAAAGCTGCTGGTGCAACGCTGCCCCCTGCAGACTCGCGGCCAATAGGCCACCTACAGGGGGGGTCATTCAACCCGATCGTACTCGATCGGGTTGATTTCCGGCGATGTCTGTCCGCCTGCTCAGAGCAGGGGGACAGGTTATGGAGCAGCGGTCTTTGTGACCGCTGCTTCATAACTGCTGCAGGCTCGCCAGAAACACGGGGCATCAAGCTCCATTTGGAGCTTGATAAATATGGCCCATTGAGTGTTTCATACAAGAGAGAAGTTTGCTAGCGAAAAGGAAGGGAAAAGATAAGTATTTTTTTTTATTATTATTTCCTTGCTTTAAGGAATTTTATTTTCTCATCTGCACTGAATGCTACCTTGCAAAACATGCGGATTATTAAAGATTAAAATATATATATTTCAACACTAAATTAAATGATACATTTAATAAGGGATGACATTTTGTGCTTTATTTATAGAAAATATTTTGGAAAAGTAGAAAGGCAATAAAGTAATGTGCAGCAACACCCACTAGATGTCACTATCACGTTGTAGCTGATTTGCTGGAACTGCATGTGTGAATCACCAATTTGGAAGTCTTCAGCTCATAAAAATAAATATAGATCAGAGAGAGGGAAAGGAAGAAAACAAGAAGATGGAGATTAGAAAAAAAAAAGATAAGAGAAAGAAAGAAAGATGGAGGAGATAGATTTTAACAAATGCAGGCAGAGAAAGGGGAAATGGAGTGTTGGAAGGAAGAGAGAGGATGAGGAAGATTAGAGAGAGAGAGTTGTGTGGGGAAGGAAGAGGAGAGAGATATGGTAAACAGAGTAAGCAGAGAGGAGGGAAGTAGGTGAGTGAGGGGAGAGTAGGAAGTGTGGGATGGAGAGAGAAAGCACTGAGGGATTATGTGAGTCAAAGGGTATAAAAAAGAAGTGAGAGAGTGAGAGAATAGAAGAGAGAGAGGAGACAAATGTGGTAAGAGAGAAAAAGTGGTGAATGGAGAGAGAAAAGGGGGGGGGGAAAGCAATAACAGAGAAATAGCATGTGCACAAGTATTACAAAAGTCAGTGTTACAGCATATAAGTAATATGTGTCTCCCAAGAGCTCAAATATTCAGAGCTTCATCATTTACTTAAATTCTTAACACAGCAGCAAAGATACCAAGAAATTAGTGACGAGCTCTGAATATATAAGCCTAGAACACAGGAAACTCCTCCTCCTTGCGGCTCACACAGCAGATATGTGGATTTCTAATATGTTTCTTTAACAGTTTCTGCTTTTTTGAAAATCTGTATAGCTTCTGTAGAAGACAGAGTTTTCCCTTTTACTGGATTTGTCTTTTCTTTAATAGTATTTTTTTCTTGTAGTCTAGGTGTTCTTTTCTTATTACTCTTCATAATTTTTTTTTTATTACCTTTTCCACTTTATCTAATCAATTAGATATAATTATTAAGCCTCAACTATTAAAAAAAATTAACATTAGGGAAAATATAGATTCGAACCAGGGGATATCAATATTTAGACCTTACTAAAATTATCTTATATAGCTATGTTAACCCCCTAGACCACTGCAGAAACACCACATATGATGGATATTTTGCAAAGGATTTATCTCTAATTAAGAAGGGACTAGTGCAGATCTACGAGCAAACATCTAAATAAAATCCTACTCTAGTCTACGTTCTGCTTATTATAGTGACCAAAACGAATCAAAAAAAGAAAAAAAGAGAAGAAGAAAGAAAGAATAAATACATAATAGACTGTGAGAATATTAATTGCGTTCAAAATACAAACAAAAAACAACTATACCCTTCATGTTGGGGTTGTCCTCTGATTAAGGTGTTGTGATTAGTTATTTCATAATCAAATCAGTGAACGTGCCATGTATTTGCACATGTGTTTTAGATGTGTATGGATTTTCTCTATATACTGTGCAGTTTAGTTTCTGAGGTTATTACATAGATCCTCATTTGAGTATCATTGCAATATATCCCTGATAAGAATTTGTGATGTTGCCTTCTGATGGAGGTTTTGTAAGTTCCCTCTTTAGAAACTAAAGCTTTGAATATTCACATGTCCTTAATTGATATGAATTAATCATATGTGTTTCGTTTTTGAGGTTACTACACAGATCCTCATTTGTATTTCATGACAACATATCCCTTATTTAAGTTTATGGGGTTGCCCTCTGATGGAGGTGTTGTAAGTTTCCTCTTCTAAAAACTAATATACTAGCTATCTCCTCTGTTTGTAATCCCCTTAAAGAGACGTCTCTCATAGAAATAGATTTTTGAAGAAATATATTTTTTCTTTTTGTTTCTCTTTTCTCTTTAATTTCTGTATTAAATAAATTTATTTTGCTCAAACACATGGTGGTCTGGAAGTATTATTCACTGTCTCTTTGAGTTTTACACATGCAATTTTATAAATTGATTTAGCTTTATGGACTTTATTTGTTTTATTGAGTGTGCTGAAATCCCTATCTTTTCATGTATAAGGACTCTCAGTTATTTTGTCAAATACCACCTCTCTAAGATGGAGAGCATACCTCATCTGGGGTATCTCCTTCTTCCTTTGGACTGGTGTGTCTATCTCAGTCTGAAGGACATCTATCTGACAGTTCAGCCTTTTCTGATGTTTCTGTGGACATGGGAACTGTGGCAATTCATGTGGCTTCCCTGTTTGCTCAGTTTAGCTCGGTGGTGTTTCACCAACCTAATGAAGCCAGTGGTGGCATACCTGAGAGCTTGGGGATTCAGATTAGCAATTTACTTGGAGGATTTATAATTAAGTCCAAAGACAGAGTTACTTTAATCCAGAAGTTGTAGTTAGGAGTTTAACTTCTTCAAAGCTTTGGTTTTGTCACAAATGCTGACAAATGTTTAATCAGCTCTATCTCTTTTCCTGTACTATCAAGTGGGACATTTCAGAGGCTTTACCTTTATTAGAACATCTGCTGCACTGTTTAGCTAACATTATTCCCAGCTAGCACAAAAAAGTAGTATCCAAAATGCGCTGGTGGTTGACCCACATGGAGGCTTGAATGGCAGAACCAATTTGAAAGTCAGATGCCAGCTTGTGGGACTGTGGAGCAGTTTATGTTCAAGAGGTCACTGGTGAATTTTGATCTCTTTAGAACTGTAAGCTGTTTTTTTGTGATCAGTAGTGTTGACAAGGACTGCTCCCATTGCTCTATTCTTTTACAAATAAAAAATGTAACTGCTATCCATCACATCAGCAAACTCACCTGAAGGTACAAGATCTGACTTTTGAGTTCTACAAATTTTGTGTCAACAAGGATTTTACTATTCAGGTAGAATATATCCTGAGTCTATCAAACAATATGGCAGATTGGTTTTCTCAGGTGTGGAGAGATTTCAGCAATTGGAGAAGTGTTACAGGTGGAGAGGCATTACAGTTGTTCTCCAGAACGTTTCAATCTGACTGCGGATGCTTTTTTGCTGAACTGGCCTCCAACGGGCGCTTATGTCTTTCCCCCTTTTTCAACGATCCCTAAAGTCATTCTTGAGGTCTGTTGTCAAGGGGTGGAATTAACCTTAGTCACACTATCTGTGGGTCTTTCTGATGGATACAGTTTCCTGTGCCTTTTATTTCAAACCAGTTAAGCGTGTCTCTTCTGTTTTGTCATGTTAAAAAAGCAAAATATGAAACCTCCTGTCTTATAATACAATGGAGATTATTCTAGCTTTAGTGACAGAATAATCAGGATTTTATTAAAGACAGGAGGAAAATATTTTCCCAGTCTTTACTTCCCTCCCACAGCTATCTTTAGGTGGATTCTTTCACCACCCTGCCATTTTCGGAATCCACCTGGATGCAACATAGGCAAACAAAGCATTAAGAAAAAAATTAAAATAACGCAACAGCCTGCACAAAATATTAACAAAAAAAACACATAACCGCCCGCACGAAATAATAAAAAAACCTAATTGCCCGCACTAAGTATAACACAGAAAACACAGCCCACACAATGTATTAACAAACACCTAAACCGCCAACCCCCACATCGCAAAATAATAAAGTAATTAAACCCTAATCCGCAAATTAACCAACGCAAATAACATAATTAAAATATTAACCCCTAAACCACAAACCCCCCACATCGCAAAAAACCTAATTAACCTAGTAACCCCTAAACCGCCAACCCCCCCACATCGCAAAAAACCTAATTAACCTAGTAACCCCTAAACCACAAACCCCCCACATCGCAAAAAACCTAATTAACCTAGTAACCCCTAAACCGCCAACCCCCCCACATCGCAATAAACCTAATTAACCTAGTAACCCCTAAACCGCCAACCCCCCACATCGCAATAAACCTAATTAACCTATTAACCCCTAAACCGCCAAACCCCAACATAACAATAAACCTAATTAACCTATTAACTCAGGTCTGTTGTCAAGGGGTGGAATTAACATTAGTCACACTATTTATGGGTCTTTCTGATGGTACAGTTGATTATACAGTTTCCTGTGCCTTTTATTTCAAACCAGTTAAGCATGTCTCTTCTGTTTTGTCATGTTAAAAAAGTAAAATATGAAACCTCCTGTTATATAATAAAATGGAGATTATTCTAGCTTTAGTGACAGAATAATCAGAATTTTATTAAAGACAGGAGGATAATATTTTCCCACTCTTTCGACTAGATTAAAAGTTTTGCGGTAAGGTAAAAAAGCAGCGTTAACAAGTTCTAACGCTGCTTTTTTTACTCCCGCTGCTATTACGAGTCTTGCAGGTTTAAGGGCACCGCACACTTTTGTGGCCTTACCGCAAACCTACTTACGTAAACTTCGTAAAGCCTTTTTTCTATGGGACTTCCATAGCGCCGGTATTACGAGCTTGTCCTGGGAGGCCAAAAAGTGAGTGGTACACCCTATCCCGCAAGATTCCCAACGCATTCTAAAGTCAGTAGTTATGAGTTTTACACTACAACGCTGTAGCATAAAACTCATAACTAAAGAGCTAAAAAGTACACGGACACCCATAAACTACCTATTAAACCCTAAACCGAGGCACTCCCGCATCGCAAACACTGAAATAAAATTATTTACCCCTAATCTGCTGCTCCCGCCATCGCCGCCACTATAATAAACATATTGACCCCCAAACTGCCGCACTCCCGACTCGCAAACACTAGTTAAATATTATTAACCCCTCATCTGCTGCCCCCAACATCGCCGCCACCTACATTATACTTATTAACCCCTAATCTTCCGCTCCGGACATCGCCGCCACCTACATTATATTTATTAACCCCTAATCTGCTGCCCCCAACATCGCCGCCACCTACCTACATTTATTAACCCCTAATCTGCCATCCCAAATGTCACCGCCACTATACTAAATTTATTAACCCTTTAAACCTAAGTCTAACCCTAACCCTAAAACCCCCTAACTTAAATATAATTTAAATAAATCTAACTACAAATTACTATCATTCCCTAAATTATTCCTATTTAAAACTAAATACTTACCTATAAAATAAACCCTAAGCTAGCTACAATATAACTAATAGTTACATTGTAACTATCTTAGGGTTTATTTTTATTTTATAGGCAAGTATGTATTTATTTTAACTAGGTAGAATAGTTACTAAATAGTTATTAACTATTTAATAACTACCTAGCTAAAATAAATACAAATTTACTTGTAAAATAAAACCTAACCTAAGTTACAATTACACCTAACACTACACTACAATGAAATAAATTCCCTAAATTAAATACAATTAAATACATTAAATAAAATTAGCTAAATTACCAAAAAACAAACAAACACTAAATTACAGAAAATTAAAAACAAATTACAAGATCTTTAAACTAATTACACCTAAGCTAATAGCCCTATCAAAATAAAAAAAGCCCACCCAAAATAAAAAAAAAACCCTAGCCTAAACTAAACTACCAATAGCCCTTAAAAGGGCCTTTTGCGGGGCATTGCCCCAAATAAATCAGCTCTTTTACCTGTAAAAAAATACAAACAACCCCCCCAACAGTAAAACCCACCACCCACACAACCAACCCCCCAAATAAAAGCCTAATTATAAAAACCTAACCTCCCCATTGCCCTGAAAAGGGCATTTGGATGGGCATTGCCCTTAAAAGGGCATTTAGCTCTATTGCTGCCCAAAGCCCTAACCTAAAAAATAAACCCACCCAATACACCCTTAAAAAATCCTAACACTAACCCCCGAAGATTCACTTACTGGGAGAAGTCTTCATCCATGCGGCAAGATGTCCTCAACAAAGCCGGCAGAAGTGGTCCTCCAGACTGGCAGAATTGGTCCTCCAGACAGGCAGAAGTCTTCATCCAGATGGCATCTTCTATCTTCATCCTTCCGACGTGGAGCAGCTCCATCTTCAAGACATCCGGCACGGAACATCCTCTTCAAGCGACGGCTTCCTCGGAATGAATGTATGTTTAAGTGACATCTTCCAAGATGGTGTCCCTTAGATTCTGATTGGCTGATTTCTATCTGAATTCTATCAGCCAATCACAATTAAGGTAGAAAAATCCTATTGGCTGATCCAATCAGCCAAAAGGATTGAGCTTGCATTCTATTAGCTGATTGGAACAGCCAATAGAATGCCAGCTCAATCCTATTGGCTGATTGCATCAGCCAATAGGATTTGTTCTACCTTAATTCCGATTGGCTGATAGAATTCTATCAGCCAATAGGAATCTAAGGGACGCCATCTTGGATGACGTCACTTAAAGAAACATTCATTCCGAAGAAGCCATCGATTGAAGAGGATGCTCCGCGCCGGATGTCTTGAAGATGGAGCCACTCCGCGTCGGAAGGATGAAGATAGAAGATGCCATCTGGATGAAGACTTCTGCCCGTCTGGAGGACCACTTCTGCACGTCTGGAGGACCACTTCTGCCGGCTTCGTTGAGGACATCTTGCCGCTTGGATGAAGACTTCTCCCGGTAATTGAATCTTCAGGGGTTAGTGTTAGGATTTTTTAAGGGTGTATTGGGTGGGTTTATTTTTTAGGTTAGGGCTTTGGGCAGCAATAGAGCTAAATGCCCTTTTAAGGGCAATGCCCATCCAAATCCCCTTTTCAGGGCAATGGGGAGCTTAGTTTATTTTAGTTATGCTTTTATTTGGGGGGTTGGTTGTGTGGGTGGTGGGTTTTACTGTTGGGGGGTTGTTTGCATTTTTTTTTACAGGTAAAAGAGCTGATATCTTTGGGTCAATGCCCTGCAAAAGGCCCTTTTAAGGGCTATTGGTAGTTTAGTTTAGGCTAGGGTTTTTTTTTATTTTGGGTGGGCTTTTTTATTTTGATAGGGCTATCAGATTAGGTGTAATTAGTTTAAATATCTTGTAATTTGTTTTTTTATTTTCTGTAATTTAGTGTTTGTTTTTTTTGGCAATTTAGCTAATTTTATTTAATTTATTTAATTGTATTTAATTTAGGGAATTTATTTAATTTGTAGTGTAGTGATAGGTGTTAGTGTAACTTAGGTTATGTTTTATTTTACAGGTCAATTTGTATTTATTTTAGCTAGGTAGTTATTAAATAGTTAATAACTATTTAGTAACTATTCTACCTAGTTAAAATAAATACAAACTTGCCTGTAAAATTAAAATAAACCCTAAGCTAGCTACAATGTAACAATTAGTTATATTGTAGCTAACTTAAGGTTTATTTTATAGGTAAGTATTTAGTTTTAAATAGGAATAATTTAGGGAATGATAGTAATTTGTATTTAGATTTATTTAAATTATATTTAAGTTAGGGGGTGTTAGGGTTAGGGGTTAATAAATTTAGAATAGTGGTGGCGACATTGGGGACAGCAGATTAGGGGTTAATAAATGTAGGTAGGTGGCGGCGATGTTAGGGGTGGCATATTAGGGGTTAATAAATGTAGGTAGGTTTTTGTGACATTGGGGGAGGGAGATTAGGGGTTAATAAATATAATGTAAGTGTCGGCGATGTTGGGGGCAGCAGATTAGGGATTAATAAGTATAATGTAGGTGGCGACGATGTCCGGAGCGGAAGATTAGGGGTTAATAAGTATAATGCAGGTGTCGGCGATGTCGGGGGCGGCAGATTAGGGGTTAATAAGTGTAAGATTAGGGGTGTTTAGACTCGGGGTTCATGTTAGAGTGTTAGGTGTAGACATAACTTTTATTTCCCCATAGGAATCAATGGGGCTGCGTTAAGGAGTTTTACGCTGTTAGACTTTTTTTCAGCTGGCTCTCTCTGTTGATTCCTATGGGGAAATCGTGCACAAACACGTTACACCAGCTCACTACTGACTTAAGCAACGCTGGTTTTGGAGTGCAGTATGGAGCACAATTTAGCTCTGCGCTCACTTCTTGTCTTTTAACGCCGGGTTTGTAAAAACCTGTAATACCAGCGCTGTAGGTAAGTGAGCGGTGAGAAAAAACTGCACATTAGCACCGCACCCCTCATAACGCAAAACTCGTAATCTACCCGTTTGTTTCCCTCCCACAGTAATCTTTTTTAAAAAAAGTATATGTCTTTTATATATATACAGTATATATATATATATGTATATATTCAATCTTAGTTTTATTTTGCTTTTGTTGACATCTGTGTTCTTGCCCTTTTATTAATGTTGAGATTTGTTTTCTCTTGTTTTTCAGCTTGAAAGGCTGTTTCCAGTGATGTATTTTGTTCTTCATCTTCAGAGTGGCTGACAAGCTGTTTGAAGTTTCCTTTATTGGCATTTCATTTTCTATGGTTAATGTCATTGTTCTTATCAGAGTGTTCCAGTAAAGAAAGAGGAGGAGCTTATCTATACTATAATTGCGTTTGTAAGGCGTCCGCCGCTATTGTCAGTTGCGCATGTACCCTCAAAGGAATGTTGGCTGCGCGAGGCAGCCAAAAGAATGTTGGCTCCACACGCAGCCAAAATAATCCATCTGGATGCAGCAAAACTGCATCCAGGTGGATTCCGAAAATGGCAGAGTGGTGAAAGAATCCACGTGCAGCCAAAATAATCCACCTTGATGCAGCGTAGGCAAACAAAGCATTAAGAAAATAAACACGCAACCGAAAAACATGCAACTGCCCGCACAAAATAATAAAAAACCTAACCACCTGCACGAAGTATAACACAAAAAAACCTAACCGCCCGCACAAAGCATTAACAAACATCTAAACCGCCAACCCCCACATCGCAAAAAAATAAAGTAAAGTAATTAACCCCTGCTAATTAAACAACGCAAATAATACAATTAAAATATTAACCCCTAAACCGCCAACCCCCACATCTGAATAAACCTTATTAACCTATTAACCCCTAAACCGCTAACCCCCTACATCGCAATAAACCTAATAAAACTATTAACTCCTAAACTGCCAATCCCCCACAACGCAAATAACTAACGGCTAGATTACGAGTTTTGCAATACTGCTATACCGTGGAAAAAACATAATTTATGTAAGAACTTACCTGATAAATTCATTTCTTTCATATTAGCAAGAGTCCATGAGCTAGTGACGTATGGGTGGGCCTCATGGACTCTTGCTAATATGAAAGAAATGAATTTATCAGGTAAGTTAACATAACATAAATTATGTTTTCTTTCATGTAATTAGCAAGAGTCCATGAGCTAATGACGTATGGGATAATGAATACCCAAGATGTGGATCTTCCACACAAGAGTCACTAGAGAGGGAGGGATAAAATAAAGACAGCCAATTCCGCTGAAAATAATCCACACCCAAAATAAAGTTTAAATCTTATAATGAAAAAAACTGAAATTATAAGCAGAAGAATCAAACTGAAACAGCTGCCTGAAGTACTTTTCTACCAAAAACTGCTTCAGAAGAAGAAAACACATCAAAATGGTAGAATTTAGTAAAAGTATGCAAAGAAGACCAAGTTGCTGCTTTGCAAATCTGATCAACCGAAGCTTCATTCCTAAACGCCCAGGAAGTAGAAACTGACCTAGTAGAATGAGCTGTAATCCTTTGAGGCGGAGTCTTACCTGACTCGACATAAGCATGATGAATCAAAGACTTTAACCAAAACGCCAAAGAAATGGCAGAGGCCTTCTGACCTTTCCTAGAACCGGAAAAGATAACAAATAGACTAGAAGTCTTTCGGAAATTTTTAGTAGCTTCAACATAATATTTCAAAGCTCTAACTACATCCAAAGAATGCAACGATCTTTCCTTAGAATTCTTAGGATTAGGACACAATGAAGGAACCACAATTTCTCTACTAATGTTGTTAGAATTCACAACCTTAGGAAAAAATTTAAAAGAAGTTCGCAACACCGCCTTATCCTGATGAAAAATCAGAAAAGGAGACTCACAAGAAAGAGCAGATAAAACAGAAACTCTTCTAGCAGAAGAGATGGCCAAAAGAAACAAAACTTTCCAAGAAAGTAATTTAATGTCCAGCAAATGCATAGGTTCAAACGGAGGAGCTTGAAGAGCCCCCAGAACCAAATTCAAACTCCAAGGAGGAGAAATTGACTTAATGACAGGTTTTATACGAACCAAAGCTTGTACAAAACAATGAATATCAGGAAGATTAGCAATCTTTCTGTGAAAAAGAACAGAAAGAGCAGAGATTTGTCCTTTCAAGGAACTTGCAGACAAACCTTTATCCAAACCATCCTGAAGAAACTGTAAAATTCTAGGAATTCTAAAAGAATGCCAAGAAAAATGATGAGAAAAACACCAAGAAATGTAAATCTTCCAGACTCGATAATATATCTTCCTAGATACAGATTTACGAGCCTGTAACATAGTATTAATCAAAGAGTCAGAGAAACCTCTATGACTGAGAATGAAGCGTTCAATCTCCATACCTTCAAATTTAAGGATTTGAGATCCTGATGGAAAAAAGGACCTTGTGATAGAAGGTCTGGTCTTAACGGAAGAGTCCACGGTTGGCAAGAGGCCATCCGGACAAGATCCGCATACCAAAACCTGTGAGACCATGCTGGAGCCACCAGCAGAACAAACGAGCACTCCTTAGAATCTTGGAAGAAGAACTAGAGGCGGAAAGATATAGGCAGGATGATACTTCCAAGGAAGTGACAATGCATCCACTGCCTCCGCCTGAGGATCCCTGGATCTGGACAGATACCTGGGAAGCTTCTTGTTTAGATGAGAAGCCATCAGATCTATTTCTGGAAGTCCCCACATTTGAACAATCTGAAGAAATACCTCTGGGGGAAGAGACCATTCGCCCAGATGTAACGATTGGCGACTGAGATAATCCGCTTCCCAATTGTCTATACCTGGGATATGAACCGCAGAAATTAGACAGGAGCTGGATTCCGCCCATACCAGAATTTGAGATACTTCTTTCATAGCCAGAGGACTGTGAGTCCCTCCTTGATGATTGACATATGCCACAGTTGTGACATTGTCCTTCTGAAAACAAATGAACGACTCTCTCTTTAGAAAAGGCCATGACTGAAGAGCTCTGAAAATCGCACGGAGTTCCAAAATATTGATTGGTAATCTCACCTCCTGAGATTCCCAAACCCCTTGTGCTGTCAGAAACCCCCAAACAGCTCCCCAACCTGTCAGACTTGCATCTGTTGAAATCACAGTCCAGGTTGGAAGAACAAAAGAAGCCCCCTGAACTAAACGATGGTGGTCTGTCCACCATGTCAGAGAGTGTCGTACAATCGGTTTTAAAGATATTAAATGAGATATCTTTGTATAATCCCTGCACCACTGGTTCAGCATACAGAGCTGAAGAGGTAGCATGTGAAAACGAGCAAAGGGGACCACGTCTAATGCAGCAGTCATAAGACCTAGAATTTCCATGCATAAGGCTACCGAAGGGAAAGATTGAGACTGAAGGTTTCGACAAGCTGAAACCAATTTCAGACGTCTCTTGTCCGTCAGAGACAGAGTCAAGGACACTGAATCTATCAGGAAACCTAAAAAGGTTACCCTTGTCTGAGGAATCAACGAACTTTTTGGTAAATTGATCCTCCAACCATGTTCTAGAAGAAACAACACTCATAAAAGACTGGAAAGGTTCTTTCTAGTGAAAATGAGCAAAGGGAATTGAATCCAATACTGTGGCCATAAGACCTAAAACTTCTATGCATAAATAGCAACTGAAGGAAATAATAGAGACTAAAGGTACCGACAGACGGAACCCAATAGAATTATCCCTTGTCTGATAGAGACAAAGACAGTGACACAAACTATCTGGAAACCTAAAAAAGGTGACCCTTGTGTGAGGAATCAAGAACTTTCGAAAAAAAGATCCTCTAACTATGTCCTGAAGAGCAAGTGAATCATATGAGATTCCGCATCCTCAGAAAATAATCTGAATGAAAACAGAAAAATGAAAATATGCATTTATTGTATCTAATGAAAACAAATAATGCTATCAATGACCATAAAAAGGCAAAATAGTTTGAATAAAACTCCAAACCCGGTTCCTAAAAAAGGAACTGGAAGAGATACCCCAGAAGATTCTAGGTCTGAGCAGCGCTTGAACCCCATGGGTGCCCAGCCATGCTTCAACAGTACCCAAAATATATAGGACAGAAACAAACTTAAAGAAAGTGTTAGCCTTACTGGAATAAAATCAAAGAAATTTGGACAAAATAGAACCAAATAAATTTCAAAGAAGTCTTAACCTGCCCCTTACCAGCCAAGCTGGAATACGGCACGTACATCGCAATATTAGGGAGCTGATTTCGAACCCCAATTATAAACATGTTACTTGGGAAAGAACTCAGGAATTCGTTCCTTAATAAGAACAACCAAACTAGTATAAGCTTAAAATTTTAGTCTTAGAACTCAATCTTGAAACCCAGAGTAACAGTTAAGAATTGAATCCAATTATAAAACAAATAATTGATTATCTTAGAACAAAAGAAATATGGATTTTTAAAAAAAAAAAAATCACAAAATTCTTCTAGCTAAAATAGCTAAAGACATAGATTAACCCTCATTTGCGAAAATATTCAATAAAATGAAGACACAAATGAAATTATTAGCATGATAGTCCAGTTTAAAGGACCAGTCAATACAGTGGACTTGCATAATCAATAAATGCAAAACAACAAGACAAATGCAACAGCACCTAGTCTAGTAAATGTTGTCCCTTAACAATGCTAAAATAAATCATAATCTGAAACTTGATCTTAAAGTAAACAGAAAAAATGAAGCAATTGCAATATCCAAATAAATCACAGGACCAACAAAAGTACCTGAAACTAAAAAAATTTCCATAAATAAGATACAACCATCTAAAGGAAAATAAATACAATTTTGCTATAGAAACAATAGCATAATTAGTAGAAGTAGAGATAGCCCCAATAAATTGGAGAACCCTCCAAATTGAATTTAACTGCTGGCAAAGAATATAGTTTAAATGAACTTAGCTTTGGTAGAACTGAAACTCAGTTAAGCGTTTTTCCAGAAGTGGCTTCTGATTCAGAGTCAATCTGAGACATCTTGCAATATGTAATAGAAAAAAACAACATATAAAGCAAAAAAGATCAAATTCCTTAAATGACAGTTTCAGGAATGGGAAAAAAATGCCAATGGACAAGCTTCTAGCAACCAGAAGCAATAAATAATGAGACTTAAATATTGTGGAGACAACAATGACGCTCAAATTTTTTAGCGCCAAAAAAGCCGCCCACATTATTTGGCGCCTAAATGCTTTTGGCGCCAAAATGGCGCCACATCCGGTAACGCCAACATTTTTTGGCGCAAAAACGTCAAAAAAATGACGCAACTTCCGGCGACACGTATGACGCCGGAAATGACAAGAAAATTTTTGCGCCAAGAAAGTCTGCGCCAAGAATGACGCAATAAAATGAAGCATTTTCAGCCCCCGCGAGCCTAACAGCCCACAGGAAAAAAGTCAAATTTTAAGGTAAGAAAAAATTGATTTATTCATATGCATTATCCCAAATATGAAACTGACTGTCTGAAATAAGGAACGTTGAACATCCTGAATCAAGGCAAATAAATGTTTAAACACATATATTTAGAACTTTATATAAAAGTGCCCAACCATAGCTTAGAGTGTCACAGAAAATAAGACTTACTTACCCCAGGACACTCATCTATATGTAGTAGAAAGCCAAACCAGTACTGAAACGAGAATCAGTAGAGGTAATGGTATATATAAGAGTATATCGTCGATCTGAAAAGGGAGGTAAGAGATGAATCTCTATGACCGATAACAGAGAACCTATGAAATAGACCCCGTAGAAGGAGATCATTGAATTCAAATAGGCAATACTCTCTTCACATCCCTCTGACATTCACTGCACGCTGAGAGGAAAACCGGGCTCCAGCCTGCTGCGAAGCGCATATCAACGTAGAATCTAGCACAAACTTACTTCACCACCTCCACAGGAGGCAAAGTTTGTAAAACTGATTTGTGGGTGTGGTGAGGGGTGTATTTATAGGCATTTTGAGGTTTGGGAAACTTTGCCCCTCCTGGTAGGAATGTATATCCCATACGTCACTAGCTCATGGACTCTTGCTAATTACATGAAAGAAATGCGTGGAATGTCCGGGAACGCATATTACGAGTTGCGGCAGTGTAACTATACCACAAGCATTTTAGCCTGTAACGCAACGTCCATTCCTCACTCAAAAACATGACGCTTGAGTGTGGGATTTCCATAGCGCTGGTATTACAGGCTAAAATGCTTGCATTACAGCCTATACCGACACAATCCATAGCGGTTTAGGGGTTAATAGGTTTAAGAATTGCGATGTCGGGGAGTGGCAGATTAGGGGTTAATAGCTTTTATTTAGTGTTGGCGATGTCGGGGAATGGCAGATTAGGGATTAATATCTTTTATTTAGTGTTTGCGATGTCGGGGTGGCGGATTAGGGGTTAATAGCTTTTATTTAGTGTTGGCGATGTCGGGGAGTGGCATATTAGGGGTTAATAGCTTTTATTTAGTGTCAGCGATGTCAGGGAGTGGCAGATTAGGGGTTAATAGCTTTTATTTAGTGTCGGCGTTGTCGGGGAGTGGCAGATTAGGGGTTAATAGCTTTTATTTAGTGTTGGCGATGTTGGCGAGTGGCAGATTAGGGGTTAATAGCTTTTATTTAGTGTCAGCGATGTCGGGGAGTGGCAGATTAGGGATTAATATCTTTTATTTAGTGTCGGCGATGTTGGGGGTGGCGGATTAGTGGTGTTTAGACTTGGGGATTATGTTAGGGTGTTAGGTTTAAATGTCTATCTTTTCCCCATAGACATCAATGGGGTTGCATTATGGCGATTTGCCATTCCGCACTTCAGGTATTAGTTTTTTGTGCGGTTTGGAGCTTACTGCACCATAACGCACAGCACAAGGAGGCTTTTCAGTAACTCGTAATGGCAGTGCTATAGAAAATAAAATAACGCACATTTTTTGGCATTATTTTCACACCCTGTTTAGCGCAAAACTCGTAATCTAGGTGTAATTTAATTTCTAAGCCCCCAAACCTAACACCCCCTAAATTGAACCCAATTACATAAAATAAAAAAATACTAAGTTACTATTAAAATAAAAAAATCTAACATTAAAGGGACAGTCAAGACCAGAATTGTTGTTGTTTAAAAAGATAGATAATCCCTTTATTACCCATTCCCCAGTTTTGCACAGCCAACATGGTTATATTAATACAATTTTTACCTCTGATTACCTTGTATCTAAGCATCTGGAGACTGACCCCTTATTTCAGTTCTTTCGACAGACTTGCATTTTAGCCAATCAGTGCTCATTCCTCTGTAAATTTACGTGCATGAGCTCAAAGTTATCTATATGAATCACATGAACTAATGCCCTCTAGTGGTGAAAAACTGTCAAAATGCATTTAGATTAGAGGCGCCTTCAAGGTCTAAGAAATTAGCATATGAACCTCCTAGGTTTAGCTTTCAACTAAGAATACAAAGAGAACTAAGCAAAATTTGTGATAAAAGTAAACTGGAAAGTTGTTTAAAATTGCATGCCCTATTTGAATCATGAAAGTTTTTTTTTGGACTTGACTATCCCTTTAATTTAAAAACAAAACCTAATATTAAATTACAAAAAATTTATCTAAAATTACAAAAAATAAAAAAGTCTAAAATGACAGAAAAAAACAAACAAAATTATTAGAAATAAAAAAAATACCTAACACTAACCCCAGAATATCTACTCACAGTTCCGGAAGTCTGGACATCCATCTCCTTTCAAGCAGCGAGAAGTCTTTATCCAGTCGGCGAGAAGTTTTCATCCATGCGGCAACATCTTCATCCATCGTGGGGGCGTCTTCTATCTTCATCCCGGTGGCGTGGAGCGGAGCTATCCTAGAACGGCGATGATATCCTGCACGGGGCATCCTCTTCATAGGTCACCGCCGTACACTGAAGTTGAATGCAAAGTACCCATTTCAAAATGGTGTACCTTGCATTCCTATTGGCTGATTTGATTCTTCAAATTCAAATCAGCCAATAGAATAAGAGCTTCTGAAATCCTATTGGCTGTTCAAAACAGCCAATAGGATGAGAGCTACTGAAATCCTATTAGCTGTTGAAATCTATTGGCAAAGTGTAAAAGAGCTGAATGCCCTTTTAAGGGCAGTGAAAAAGATCTGAATGCAATTTCTCTTGTTAAGTGTATCCAGTCCACGGATCATCCATTACTTGTGGGATATTCTCCTTCCCAACAGGAAGTTGCAAGAGGATCACCCACAGCAGAGCTGCTATATAGCTCCTCCCCTCACTGCCATATCCAGTCATTCTCTTGCAACTCTCAACAAAGGTGGACGTAGTAAGAGGAGAGTGGTGTATTATAGTTAGTTTTTAAACTTCAATCAAAAGTTTGTTATTTTTAAATGGTACCGGAGTGTACTGTTTCATCTCAGGAAGCATTAGAAGAAGAATCTGCCTGTGATTTCTATGATCTTAGCAGAAGTAACTAAGATCCTTTGCTGTTCTCACATATTCTGAGGAGTGAGGTAACTTCAGAGAGGGAATAGCGTGCAGGTTTTCCTGTAATAAGGTATGTGCAGTTAACATATTTCTAGGGATGGAATTTGCTAGAAAAATGCTGCTGATATCGGATTAATGTAAGTTAAGCCTTAAATGCAGTGATAGCGACTGGTATCAGGCTTATTAACAGAGATACATACTCTTATAAAAGTGTAATATAAAACGTTTGCTGACATGTTAATCGTTTTTATATATATGTTTGGTGACAAAACTTATTAGGGCCTAGTTTTTTTCCACATGGCTGGCTTGATTTTTGCCTAGTAACAGGCTTTCCACTGTTGCAATATGAGTGGGAAGGGCCTATTTTAGTGCTTTTCTGTGCATATAAAAATACTGACAGAGACATTCAGCTTCCCTCTGCATGATACAGGACATCTCTGAAGGGCTCAAAAGGCTTCAAAGTCGTGTTGAGGAGGGTAACAATCACAGTAGACTGTGGCAGTTGTGACTGTGTTTAAAAAACGTTTTTGTCATTTATTATTCTGTTTTTGTTATTAAGGGGTTAATCATCCATTTGCAAGTGGGTGCAATGCTCTGCTGACTTGTTACATACACTGTAAAAATTTTGTTAGTGTAACTGCCTTTTTTCACTGTTATTTCAAATTTTGTCAAAATTTGTTTCTCTTAAAGGCACAGTAACATTTTTTTATATTGCTTGTTAACTTGCTTTAAAGTATTTTCCAAGCTTGCTAGTCTCATTGCTAGTCTGTACAAACAAAAGAGGATACTTGTTCATTATGTTTAAAAGCCATGGTGGAGCCCCATAGGAGAATGTGTACTAAATGTATTGATTTCACCTTAAACAGTAAAGATCAGTCTTTATCTATAAAAGAATTGTCACCAGAGGGGTCTGTCGAGGGGGAAGTTATGCCGACTAACTCTCCCCACGTGTCGGACCCTTTGCCTCCCGCTCAAGGGACGCATGCTAATATGGCGCCAAGTACATCAGGGACGCCCATAGCGATTACTTTGCAGGACATGGCTGCAATCATGAATAATACCCTGTCAGAGGTATTATCCAGATTGCCTGAATTGAGGGGCAAGCGCGATAGCTCTGGGGTTAGACGAGATACAGAGCGCGTAGATGCTGTAAGAGCCATGTCTGATACTGCGTCACAATATGCAGAACCTGAGGACGGAGAGCTTCAGTATGTGGGTGATGTCTCTGAATCGGGGAGACCTGATTCAGAGATTTCTAATTTTAAATTTAAGCTTGAGAACCTCCGTGTATTGCTTGGGGAGGTATTAGCTGCTCTGAATGACTGTGACACAATTGCAGTGCCAGAGAAATTGTGTAGGCTGGATAAATACTATGCAGTGCCGGTGAGTACTGATGTTTTTCCAATACCTAAAAGGCTAACAGAAATTATTAGTAAGGAGTGGGATAGGCCCGGTGTGCCGTTTTCCCCACCTCCTATATTTAGAAAAATGTTTCCAATAGATGCCACTACACGGGACTTATGGCAGACTGTCCCTAAGGTGGAGGGAGCAGTTTCTACTTTAGCAGTTTCTACCGGTTGAGGACAGTTGTGCTTTTTCAGATCCAATGGATAAAAGATTAGAGGGTTACCTTAAGAAAATGTTTATTCAACAAGGTTTTATTTTACAGCCCCTTGCATGCATTGCGCCTGTCACTGCTGCGGCGGCATTCTGGTTTGAGGCCCTGGAAGAGGCCATCCATACAGCTCCATTGACTGAAATTGTTGACAAGCTTAGAACTCTTAAGCTAGCTAACTCATTTGTTTCTTATGCCATTGTTCATTTGACTAAACTAACGGCTAAGAATTCCGGATTCGCCATCCAGGCGCGTAGGGCGCTATGGCTCAAAACCTGGTCAGCTGATGTGACTTCAAAGTCTAAATTACTCAACATTCCTTTCAAGGGGCAGACCTTATTTGGGCCTGGTTTGAAAGAAATTATTGCTGACATTACTGGAGGTAAGGGTCATACCCTTCCTCAGGACAGGGCCAAATCAAAGGCCAAACAGTCTAATTTTCGTGCCTTTCGAAATTTCAAGGCAGGTGCAGCATCAACTTCCTCTGCTTCAAAACAAGAGGGAACTTTTGCTCAATCCAAGCAGGCCTGGAAACCTAACCAGTCCTGGAACAAGGGCAAGCAGGCCAGAAAGCCTGCTGCTGCCTCTAAGACAGCATGAAGGAGCGGCCCCTTATCCGACAACGGATCTAGTAGGGGGCAGACTCTCTCTCTTCGCCCAGGCGTGGGCAAGAGATGTTCAGGAGCCCTGGGCGTTGGAGATCATATCTCAGGGATATCTTCTGGACTTCAAAGCTTCTCCTCCACAAGAGAGATTTCATCTTTCAAGGTTATCAGCAAACCAGATAAAGAAAGAGGCATTCCTAAGCTGCGTACAAGATCTCCTTGTAATGGGAGTGATCCATCCAGTTCCGCGGATGGAACAAGGACAGGGGTTTTATTCAAATCTGTTTGTGGTTCCCAAAAAAGAGGGAACCTTCAGACCAATTTTGGATTTAAAGATCCTAAACAAATTCCTCAGAGTTCCGTCATTCAAGATGGAAACTATTCGAACCATTTTACCCATGATCCAAGAGGGTCAGTACATGACCACAGTGGACTTAAAGGATGCCTACCTTCACATTCCGATTCACAAGAATCATCATCAGTTCCTGAGGTTTGCCTTTCTAGACAGGCATTACCAATTTGTAGCTCTTCCATTCGGGTTGGCTACAGCCCCAATAATTTTTACAAAGGTTCTGGGCTCACTTCTGGCGGTCCTAAGACCGCGAGGCATAGCGGTGGCTCCTTACCTGGACGATATCCTGATACAGGCGTCAAGCTTTCAAATTGCCAAATCTCATACAGAGAGAGTTCTGGCATTCCTGAGGTCGCATAGGTGGAAAGTGAACGAAGAATAGAGTTCTCTATCTCCTCTCACAAGGGTTTCCTTCCTAGGGACTCTAATAGATTCTGTAGAAATGAAAATTTAACTGACGGAGTCCAGGTTATCAAAACTTCTAAATGCTTGCCGTGTTCTTCACTCCATTCCGCGCCCCACGGTGGCTCAGTGCATGGAAGTAATCAGCTTAATGGTAGCGGCGATGGACATAGTGCCATTCGCGCGCCTGCATCTCAGACCACTGCAATTATGCATGCTCAGTCAGTGGAATGGGGATTACACAGATTTGTCCCCTCTACTAAATGTGGATAAGGAAACCAGAGATTCTCTTCTCTGGTGGTTATCTCGGGCCCATCTGTCCAAGGGTATGACCTTTCGCAGACCAGATTGGACAATTGTAACAACAGATGCCAGCCTTCTAGGTTGGGGTGCAGTCTGGAACTCCCTTAAGGCTCAGGGTTCATGGACTCAGGAGGAGAAACTCCTCCCAATAAATATTCTGGAGTTAAGAGCAATATTCAATGCTCTTCTGGCTTGGCCTCAGCTAGCAACACTGAGGTTCATCAGATTTCAGTCGGACAACATCACGACTGTGGCTTACATCAACTATCAAGGGGGAACCAGGAGTTCCCTAGCGATGTCAGAAGTCTCCAAGATAATTCGCTGGGCAGAGACTCACTCTTGCCACCTGTCAGCGATCCATATCCCAGGTGTAGAGAACTGGGAGGCGGATTTTCTAAGTCGTCAGACTTTTCATCCGGGGGAATGGGAACTCCATCCAGAGGTGTTTGCTCAAATGGTTCTCCGTTGGGGCAAACCAGAATTGGATCTCATGGCGTCTCGCCAAAACGCCAAGCTTCCTTGTTACGGATCCAGGTCCAGGGACCAAGAAGCGGCACTGATAGATGCTCTAGCAGCGCCTTGGTTCTTCAACCTGGCTTATGTGTTTCCACCGTTTCCTCTGCTCCCTCGTCTGATTGCCAAAATCAAACAGGAAGAGCATCAGTGATATTGATAGCGCCTGCGTGGCCACGCAGGACCTGGTATGCAGACCTAGTGGACATGTCATCCTTTCCACCATGGACTCTGCCTCTGAGACAAGACCTTCTAATACAAGGTCCTTTCAATCATCCGAATCTACTTTCTCTGAGACTGACTGCATGGAGATTGAACGCTTGATCCTATCAAAGCGTGGCTTCTCCGAGTCAGTAATTGATACCTTAATACAGGCACGAAAGCCTGTCACCAGGAAAATTTACCACAAGATATGGCGTAAATATCTTCATTGGTGTGAATCCAAGAATTACTCATGGAGTAGGGTTAGGATTCCTAGGATATTGTCCTTCCTCCAAGAGGGTTTGGACAAAGGATTATCAGCTAGTTCTTTA
Organism: Bombina bombina; assembly: GCF_027579735.1. NCBI lineage: Eukaryota > Metazoa > Chordata > Amphibia > Anura > Bombinatoridae > Bombina > Bombina bombina. Next base: position 1,384,218,482 of record NC_069500.1, read on the forward strand.
AAGGGACAGATTTCTGCTCTGTCTATTCTTTTACACAAGCGTCTGGCAGAAGTTCCAGATGTTCAGGCATTTTGTCAGGCTTTAGTTAGAATTAAGCCTGTGTTTAAACCTGTTGCTCCTCCATGGAGCTTAAACTTGGTTCTTAAAGTTCTTCAAGGGGTTCCGTTTGAACCCCTTCATTCTATTGATATCAAACTTCTTTCATGGAAAGTTCTTTTTCTGATGGCTATTTCCTCGGCTCGAAGAGTCTCGGAGTTATCTGCCTTACATTGTTATTCTCCTTATCTGATCTTTCATTCAGATAAAGTTGTTCTGCGTACAAAACCTGGGTTTTTACCTAAGGTGGTTTCTAACAAGAATATCAATCAAGAGATTGTTGTTCCATCATTATGTCCTAATCCTTCTTCAAAGAAGGACCGTCTTTTGCATAATCTAGACGTAGTCCGTGCCTTGAAGTTTTACTTACAGGCTACTAAAGATTTTCGCCAAACATCTAACCTGTTTGTTGTTTACTCTGGACAGAGGAGAGGTCAGAAGGCCTCGGCAACCTCTCTTTCTTTTTGGCTTCGGAGTATAATTCATTTAGCCTATGAGACTGCTGGACAGCAGCCTCCTGAAAGGATTACAGCTCATTCTACTAGAGCTGTGGCTTCCACCTGGGCCTTTAAAAATGAGGCCTCTGTTGAACAGATTTGCAAGGCTGCAACTTGGTCTTCCCTTCATACTTTTTCCAAATTTTATAAATTTGATACTTTTGCTTCTTCGGAGGCTGTTTTTGGGAGAAAGGTTCTACAGGCAGTGGTTCCTTCCGTTTAAGTTCCTGCCTGGTCCCTCCCATCATCCGTGTACTTTAGCTTTGGTATTGGTATCCCACAAGTAATGGATGATCCGTGGACTGGATACACTTAACAAGAGAAAACATAATTTATGCTTACCTGATAAATTTATTTCTCTTGTAGTGTATCCAGTCCACGGCCCGCCCTGTCCTTTTCAGGCAGGTCTAAATTTTAATTAAACTACAGTCACCACTGCACCCTATGTTTCTCCTTTCTCGGCTTGTTTCGGTCGAATGACTGGATATGGCAGTGAGGGGAGGAGCTATATAGCAGCTCTGCTGTGGGTGATCCTCTTGCAACTTCCTGTTGGGAAGGAGAATATCCCACAAGTAATGGATGATCCGTGGACTGGATACCCTACAAGAGAAATAAATTTATCAGGTAAGCATAAATTATGTTTTTAAGGGCGATGCTCAACAAATGCCCCTTTAGGGGCAATGGGTAGCTTAGGTTTTTTTTTATTTTGGAGGGTTGGTTGGGTGGTGGGTTTTACTGTTGGGGGGACTTTGCAGGTAAAAGAGCTGTTTAACTTTTAAGGGTTATTGGTAGTTTATTGTAGTTTAGAGGGTGTTTTTATTTGGGGGGCGCTTTTTTATTTTTTCAAATTTTTTAGTAGTGTTAGGTTTTTTTAAATTTGTAATTTAGATTTTTTAATTGGTAGTTTTTTTTATTTTATTAAAATAGCAATGTTATGTTAATTTATAGTTTAAACTTAGGTTTTTTTATTTCACAGGTAAGTTTTTATTTATTTTAAGATAGTTATATTGTAATTTTAATTTAAAGTTAGGGGGTTGTTAGGTTTAAGGGTTAATAGTTTAATTTAGTGTTTTGCGATGTAAGGGACCGGCGGTTTAGGGGTTAATAGGTTTATTTAAGTATTGCGATGTCGGGGAGCAGTGGATTAGGGGTTAATAAATTTTATAAGTGTCAGCTATGTCGGGGACCGGTGAATTAGGGGTTAATAGCTTTTATTTAGTGTCAGCGATGTCGGGGAGTGGCAGATTAGGGATTAATAGCTTTTATTTAGTGTCGGCGATGTAGAAAATAAAATAACGCACATTTTTGGCGTTAATTTCACACCCTGTTTAGCACAAAACACATAATCTAGGTGTAATTTAATTACTAAGCCCCCAAACCTAACACCCCCTAAATTGAACCCAATTACATAAAATAAAAAAATACTAAGTAACAGTTACAATTAAAATAAAAAAATCTAACATTAAAGGGACAGTCAACACCAGAATTGTTGTTGTTTAAAAAGATAGATAACCCCTTTATTACCCATTCCCCAGTTTTCCACAGCCAACATGGTTATATTAATATACTTTTTACCTCTGTGATTACCTTGTATCTAAGCCTCTGCAGACTGCCCCCTTATTTCAGTTCTTTCGACAGACTTGCATTTTAGCCAATCAGTGCTCACTCCTCTGTAAATTTACGTGCATGAGCTCAAAGTTATCTATATGAATCACATGAACTAACGCCATCTAGTGGTGAAACACTGTCAAAATGCATTTAGATTAGATGCGCCTTCAAGGTCTAAGAAATTAGCATATGAACCTACTACGTTTAGCTTTCAACTAAGAATACTTACGGCTAGATTTAGAGTTTAGTCGGTAACGACCCGCGTAGCTAACGCTGGCTTTTTTCTGGCCGCACCTTTTAAATACCTCTGGTATTGAGAGTCCACAGAATGGCTGCGTTAGGCTCCAAAAAAGGAGCGTAGAGCATTTTTAACGCAAATGCAACTCTCGATACCAGAGTTGCTTACGCAAGCGGCCAGCCTCAAAAACGTGCTTGTGCACGATTCCCCCATAGGAAACAATGGGGCTGTTTGAGCTGAAAAAAAACCTAACACCTGCAAAAAAGCCGCGTTCAGCTCCTAACGCAGCCCCATTGTTTGCTATGGGGAAACACTTCCTACGTCTGCACCTAACACTCTAACATGTACCCCGAGTCTAAACACCCCTAACCTTACACTTATTAACCCCTATTCTGCCGCCCCCGCTATCGCTGACCCCTGCATATTATTTTTAACCCCTAATCTGCCGCTCCGTAAACCGCCGCTACTTACATTATCCTTATGTACCCCTAATCTGCTGCCTCTAACACCGCCGACCCCTATATTATATTTATTAACCCCTAATCTGCCCCCCAAAACGTCGCCTCCACCTGCCTACACTTATTAACCCCTAATCTGCCGAGCGGACCGCACCGCTATCATAATAAAGTTATTAACCCCTAATCCGCCTCACTAACCCTATAATAAATAGTATTAACCCCTAATCTGCCCTCCCTAACATCGCCGACACCTAACTTCAAACATTAACCCCTAATCTGCCGACTGGAGCTCACCGCTATTCTAACAAATGTATTAACCCCTAAAGCTAAGTCTAACCCTAACACTAACACCCCCCTAACTTAAATATAATTTAAATCTAACGAAATAAATTAACTCTTATTAAATAAATTATTCCTATTTAAAGCTAAATACTTACCTGTAAAATAAATCCTAATATAGCTACAATATAAATTATAATTATATTATAGCTATTTTAGGATTAATATTTATTTTACAGGTAACTTTGTATTTATTTTAACCAGGTACAATAGCTATTAAATAGTTAAGAACTATTTAATAGCTAAAATAGTTAAAATAATTACAAAATTACCTGTAAAATAAATCCTAACCTAAGTTACAATTAAACCTAACACTATACTATCATTAAATTAATTAAATAAAATACCTACAATTATCTACAATTAAACCTAACACTACACTATCAATACATTAAATACAATACCTACAAATAACTACAATGAAATAAACTAACTAAAGTACAACAAATAAAAAAGAACTAAGTTACAAAAAATAAAAAAATATTTACAAACATAAGAAAAATCTTACAACAATTTTAAACTAATTACACCTATTCTAAGCCCCCTAATAAAATAACAAAGCCCCCCAAAATAAAAAATGCCCTACCCTATTCTAAATTACTAAAGTTCAAAGCTCTTTTACCTTACCAGCCCTGAACAGGGCCCTTTGCGGGGCATGCCCCAAAGAATTCAGCTCTTTTGCCTGTAAAAAAAACATACAATACCCCCCCCCAACATTACAACCCACCACCCACATACCCCTAATCTAACCCAAACCCCCTTAAATAAACCTAACACTAAGCCCCTGAAGATCATCCTACCTTGTCTTCACCATACCAGGTTCACCGATCGGTCCTGGCTCCAAAATCTTCATCCAACCCAAGCGGGGGCTGGCGATCCATCATCTTGGTGAAGACAAGGTAGGATGATCTTCAGGGGCTTAGTGTTAGGTTTATTTAAGGGGGGTTTGGGTTAGATTAGGGGTATGTGGGTGGTGGGTTGTAATGTTGGGGGGGGTATTGTATGTTTTTTTTTACAGGCAAAAGAGCTGAATTCTTTGGGGCATGCCCCGCAAAGGGCCCTGTTCAGGGCTGGTAAGGTAAAAGAGCTTTGAACTTTAGTAATTTAGAATAGGGTAGGGCATTTTTTATTTTGGGGGGCTTTGTTATTTTATTAGGGGGCTTAGAGTAGGTGTAATTAGTTTAAAATTGTTGTAAGATTTTCCTTATGTTTGTAAATATTTTTTTATTTTTTGTAACTTAGTTCTTTTTTATTTTTTGTACTTTAGTTAGTTTTTTTAATTGTAGTTATTTGTAGATATTGTATTTAATTAATGTATTGATAGTGTAGTGTTAGGTTTAATTGTAGGTAATTGTAGATATTTTATTTAATTAATTTATTGATAGTGTAGTGTTAGGTTTAATTGTAACTTAGGTTAGGATTTATTTTACAGGTAATTTTGTTATTATTTTAACTAGGTAACTATTAAATAGTTATTAACTATTTAATAGCTATTGTACCTGATTAAAATAATTACAAAGTTACCTGTAAAATAAATATAAATCCTAAAATAGCTATAATATAATTATAATTTATATTGTAGCTATATTAGGATTTATTTTACAGGTAAGTATTTAGCTTTAAATAGGAATAATTTATTTAAGAAGAGTTAATTAATTTCGTTAGATTTAAATTATATTTAACTTAGGGGGGTGTTAGTGTTAGACTTAGCTTTAGGGGTTAATACATTTATTAGAATAGCGGTGAGCTCCGGTCGGCAGATTAGGGGTTAATGTTTGAAGTTAGGTGTCGGCGATGTTAGGGAGGGCAGATTAGGGGTTAATACTATTTATTATAGGGTTAGTGAGGCGGATTAGGGGTTAATAACTTTATTATAGTAGCGGTGCGGTCCGCTCGGCAGATTAGGGGTTAATAAGTGTAGGCAGGTGGAGGCGACGTTGAGGGGGGCAGATTAGGGGTTAATAAATATAATATAGGGGTCGGCGGTGTTAGGGGCAGCAGATTAGGGGTACATAAGGATAACGTAGGTGGCGGTCGGCAGATTAGGGGTTAAAAAAAAATTTAATCGAGTGGCGGCGATGTGGGGGGACCTCGGTTTAGGGGTACATAGGTAGTTTATGGGTGTTAGTGTACTTTAGAGTACAGTAGTTAAGAGCTTTATGAACCGGCGTTAGCCCAAAAAGTTCTTAACTACTGACTTTTTTCTGCGGCTGGAGTTTTGTCGTTAGATTTCTAACGCTCACTTCAGACACGACTCTAAATACCGGAGTTAGAAAGATCCCATTGAAAAGATAGGATACGCAATTGACGTAAGGGGATCTGCGGTATGGAAAAGTCGTGGCTGAAAAGTGAGTGTTAGACCCTTTTTTGAATGACTCCAAATACCGGCGGTAGCCTAAAACCAGCGTTAGGAGCCTTTAACGCTGGTTTTCACGGCTACCGCCAAACTCTAAATCTAGGCCAAAGAGAACTAAGCAAAATTTGTGATAAAAGTAAACTGGAAAGTTGTTTAAAATTGCATGCCCTATTTGAATCATGAAAGATTTTTTTGGACTTAACTATCCCTTTAATTTAAAAATAAAACCTAATATTAAATTACAAAAAAATTATCTAAAATTACAAAAAATAAAAAAGTCTAAAATTACCGAAAAAAAACAACAAAATTAAAAAAAAAAATTAAACCTAATCCCTATGAAAATTAAAAAGCCCCCCCAAACTAAAAACACCCTCTAATCTAAACTAAACTACCAATAGCCCTTAAAAGGGCCTTTTGTAGAGCATTGCCCTAAGTTAAACAGCTATTCCCACTAACATTAAAACCCACCAAACCCCCCAAATTAAAAAAATTTAACACTAAAAAAACCTAAACTACCCATTGCCCCAAAGGGTCATTTGTGTGGGCATTGCCCTTAAAAGGGCATTCAGCTCTTTTACAGCCCAAAAAACCCTAATCTAAAAAAAAGCCACCCCAAAAAATAAAAAAAAGCCTAAGATTAATAGGTACTCACTGTTCCTGACGTCTGGCGGAAAATGTCTTCTTCCAGGTGGCTCCATCATCTTCTATCTTCATCCAGATCAAAGGCGGCGCGAAGCGGAGGTACCTTGCATTCCTATTGGCTGAAATATTGAAATCAGCCAATAGGATGAGAGCTACTGAAATTGTATTGACTGATTTGAACAGCCAATAGGATTTCAGTAGCTCTAATCCTATTGGCTAATTTCAAAATTTAAGCCAATAGAAATGCAAGGTACCCCAATTTGAATGCGGTACCTTCCATTACATTTTTAGTGTATGACGGATATGGGAGGAAGAGGAGCCTTCGCGCTGCTGAGGACCGGCGTGATTGAAGACTGCACTGAGAACCACCGCTGAGGACCGCCGCTGCTGAAGACCACACTGCTACTCCGCATCCACGCATTGGGGAAGACCTCCAAGCCACCTTCTCTCCGGATTAAGATAGAAGATGATGGAGCTGCCTGGAAGAAGACCATCACCACCGGACTTCAGGAACGGTGAGTACCTATTAAGGGCTTAGTCTTTTTTTTATTTTTGGGGTGGCTTTTTTTTAGATTAGGTTTTTTTGGGCTAGAAATGAGCTGATTGCCTTTGTAAGGGCAGTAAAGGAGCTGAATGCCCTTTTAAGGGCAATGACCATACAAATGCCCCTTTATTTTTTTATTTTAGGGGGGTTGGTTGGGTGGGGGATTTTACTATTAGGGGTAAATTGGCAATTTTCCTAGGTAAAAGAGCTGTTTAACTTAGGGCAATGTCCTGCAAAAGCCCTTTTAAGGGCTATTGGTAGTTTAGTATTAGATTGGGGGGGGGTTATTTTGGGGGGATTTTTTTATTTTTATAGAGGTATTAGTTTAGGTTTATTTTTTTATTTTTATAGAGGTATTAGTTTAGGTTTATTTTTTTTATTTTGGATACCTTTGTTTTTTTTTCTGTAATTTTACATTTTTTATTTTTTGTAATATTAGCTTTGGGGTTTGTATTTTTTTTAAAAAATAGACTGCCCTTTGGGCAGGCTTATCGTCTAGTAGACTTATATATTCAGAACTGTTTACTGGGTTTAGTTTTGTTTCTATTTATTTTTACTGCTGTGTTAAGAAGTAAAGAAAGTTAAGCAAAATATCGCCTCCTGATTATTCGGTCACTAAAGCTAGAATAATCTCCATTCATTAGGAATGTTGTAAATTCAAAGAGGTAAACACATTGGAGCCGACTTTCCAGAAAAAGAGTTTAAAGGGACACTGTACCCCAATTTTTTCTTTTGTGATTCAGATTGAGCATGAAATTTTAAGGACATTTCTAATTTACTCCTATTATCACATTTTCTTCATTCTCTTGGTATCTTTATTTGAAATGCAAGAATGTAAGTTTAGATGCCGGCCCATTTTTGGTGAACAACCTGGGTTGTCCTTGCTGATTGGTGGATAAATTCATCCACCAATAAAAAAATGCTGTCCAGAGTCTAAACCAAAAAAAGCTTAGATGCCTTCTTTTTCAAGTAAAGATAGAAAGAGAACGAAGAAAAATTGATAATAGGAGTAAATTAGAAAGTTGCTTAAACTTGCATGCTCTACCTGAATCACAAAAGAAAAAAATTTGGGTTCATTGTCCCTTTAAGTTAAATGTAGAAGAAGTGGAACTTTCTGTAAAATGGGTGAAGTTACACTGGTAGCAAAACAGGAGACATGATATGAATGAAGGAGGGTGGCACTGTGGACCTAAGCTCATAACACAGAACTTTCCTGCAAAATACAGATGCGTTGATAGGCAGATGTCCTTCACTCACATGAATTTGTGTTTGTATGTTATCTATAAATCCCTCTAATACTCATTCCTGTTCATTATATAGTTCCAACTTCTCATAATTGCCTTTTTAAAGTTTTCCATGATTTTGTGTTTCCAGTGATGTATGGCAAATAAATCCATCTCAAAATTCTTATGAATGTTCATTATATCATAATCATACAATTTTTGGACTTATTGCTCTATAATTTGTAGCCTTTCATCAGAGGTTACTAGACAGTAGCAGACCTACTTAACAGAGGTGCAATTTGTTTTGCCCCCCCCCCCCCACTAAGGTTACTCAGTAGAAAACAATAACAATATAGATAGATAGATCTGCAACCTGTATTCATAACAATGTTCCCCTGCACTAGGATTGTATACATTATGCCCATGCCTATGTATAGACTGGCTGGTCTGGGCCACCCAAGCACTTGGGCCCTGGTACCATCACATCTGCTGCACCACTGGTAGTGCTGCCCCTGTTAATAGATTTTTAAAAACCCAAAGCAAGATAAAAAGGAATGGGGTCACTAGAAAACCTTTTTTTGTACTTATTGCAGTTCTCGCCCTCTCTGAAAGTTAAGGGGTTAATTAAGCAACTTCTTACAATCAATGATAGGAAACAACAAATTACCATGGAGATTTCTTAGGCAAATATTACAACATGCACCAAACGCAATAGCACATTTGAAACAATATTAAATGTATGTGAGTGATTTCTGAGCTCTAATTAAAATGCTGCAAATGGGGAAAATTGTGCTTAGAGTATGTTTCATTAATCTTGTTGTCCTGTTTTCTACTGATACAGAATGTGCTCCAGGTCTAATTAAATTGCTTAACATGACTTCCAAGCAATTAGCTGAATTTCTTTAATTTCTCATAGGTTTCTCTACTTGATTCAGTTTTGCAGCAATCTCCAAATCAAATTAAAAGATGGTTCCCATGGTTAACCATCCCTAGGCCTTAGCTGCTAAATGATAATTTACTGCATTATACATAAGCCACAGCCTATTTTAAAGGGATATAATAGAGCTGATAAGCTAGACCATTTTACCTTTGCAATACTGAGTGCCTCATATGGGTTAAGCACATAGTCAAAAGTGGCAATACATTTCCACTCCTAAAATGGACACAGACCTGTAATTGTCGACTACTTATATGTGCAGCTCTTAATTGTCTTACAGTCTTGTTCAGAAATGCATTGGCCCATTAAAGTAGAACTTCCTCTGTGTGCATTAGACACATAAGAAATGCATTTTCATGATACCTATATCTATTTCTCACTGGCTGTTTAGGGTTTATTAATGTATGGAGGGATTTTTACAATGGGGATATGCTGGTTTAGGGGTTAATATACAGAAGAAAAGCTAACAAAGTGGAGCACACATCCAGAAGATTAAAAAGTTCAATTTATTCAATGCATGTTATAACAATGGATAGAAGGTGAGTAGAAAAAACACGATCTTACGCGTTTCGCTATCCTAGCCATAGTAATAGGCTTAATATACTTTAGGTCAGTGATTTTTAACCTTTTTTGCCGTGGCACACTTTTTTACATTAAAAAATCCCGTGGCACACCACCATCCCAAAATTTTAAAAAAATCACACATTGTAGCCTAATACAGCATATATATATACACCTACACACAAACAGACACATACTGTATGTATTGTGCTGTTATGCCATGCCTCCTACAAACTACCCCTGCACTGGGAGTAAAAAACAAGCAAAGTTTAAAAAATATGTCACACTGTTGTCAGTCTGCCGTGGCACACCTGAGGATCTCTCACGGCACACTAGTGTGCCACGGCACACTGGTTGAAAAACACTGCTTTAGGTAAATGTTTATGTAGTTGCTAAAAAAATATATGCCTTTGTTAGTCATTACTCTAGCACAACAACTTTGTTATGGTACAATGAGTAGTGGTCATAAAGTTAACATGGAGCGCAAACAAAAAAATATGTTTACCTGATAAATTAAAAAACACCTCTACATACCAGAGCTTTAATCCCCGCCCCCCACTGTCTCAGAATCTCTCAGTCATATGGCCAAGCAGAATAGGAAACCAGAAAAGCAGGAAAGGACAAAGAGAAGTGAAGAGCAAAACAAGTTCTGCCGCCACCTGTAAAAAAATAACAAGGTAAGGTCTTGTGGACTCTCGCCATCATGAAAGTAATTCATTTATCTATCAGGTAAGCATACATTTTGTTTTCTTTCATAAGATGGTGAGAGTTCACAAGATCATCACATGTGGGATCTTATAACTAAGCTGTAAAGTCAACGACAACACCACGAATGGTGGGGGTAAGGCATTTTAAAGGGACAGTCTAGTCAAAATTAAACTTTCATGATTCAGATAGGGCATACAATTGTAAACTACTTTCCAATGTACTTTTATCATCAAATTTGCTTTGTTGCCTTGGTGGTATTTTTGAAAAGCTAAACCTAGGCAGGCTGATACTGATCTCTAAACTGTTGAAAACCGCCTCTTAGCTCAGAGCATTTTGAAAGTTTTTCACAGTTAGACAGTACTAGTTCATGTGTGTCATATAGAAAACATTGTGCTCACTTTCGTGGAGTTATTTAGGAGTCTGCATCAATTGGCTAAACTCTGTGTAAATCATTTGTTCACACTAATTGAGTCTATCACTAGTCTACTGGACTACAATCATAAGACTTTGTTCTCTTTTTTGTGCACATTTTTGACTTATTTTTACTTATTTTTCCATCAAATGCCTTTGCTATTTTTACATTTAAATTCACAGTTATTTGAGGTTTTTCCACAATTTTTTTCCAAATTTTTTCATAATTGTGATCATCACTTTTTATATATTTTATTTCTTTATTTATAATCTTGATCCACATTTTTTATTAATTGGCACATACAGTCGACTGCCAACCTATCCCAATAGGTAATTAGTACCATCCATTACTCATGAACAGGTGCTAACACTGCATCACATAATTCCAATATCCCATCATTTGCAAGTGAATATCTGCACCTTAACCAGCATTGGTTCCTAACTCTTATTAGAATCTCATGCTTATACTTTTAATGTTTAATTTAAAAAATTTTTAACGGATGTAATTTTGCTTAAATTGTGATATTGTGGATCCACATTTTATTGTATTTTATTGTATTTTGGAGCTCATATTGTATCATGCTACCTAAATTTCTACTGTGATATTAGGGAAGTTTGTAATTAAACTTGTTTTTAGTACACCAATCCTCCGTTGACACCTAGCCCTTTTGAGGCGCTTTGAACACATGCACTCATCAATACCTTTTTCTAGGCTAGCTAGTTAACCTTTGTTCAGAGCTATAGGTGTGTTTGGTCTTCAGCGCTATATCCATAATAACACATAAATGGTTAAAGGGACACTGAACTCAAATTTTTTCTTTCATGATTCAGACAGAGCATGAAATTTTAAGCAACTTTCTAATTTAGTCCTATTATCAAATTTTCTTCATTCTCTTGGTATCTTTATTTGAAATGAAAGTATTTAAGTTTAGATGCCGGCCCATTTTTGGTGAACAACCTGGGTTGTCCTTGCTGCTCTCCAGAGGACTGAACCAAAAAAAAAAAAGCTTAGATGCCTTCTTTTTCAAATAAAGATAGCAAGCAAACAAAGAAAGATTGAGTGTATTGGAGTGTATTGGAAAGTTGCTTAAAATTGCATGCTCTATCTGTATCACAAAAGAAAAAATTTGAGTTGAGTGTCCCTTTAAGAGAAAGAGAACCTTTCCCCCATTATAACAGTTAAATGTCCAGTCCATGCATAGGTTTAAATGGGGGTACTGGAAGATCCCTAAGAACCAGATTAACACTCCAAGTAGGAGTAACTGGATGAAACACCACCTACATTCTTATTAAAGCCTAAACAAAAGTCTGAATATCAGAAATTCTTGCAATTTTCTTATGATAAAGAACAAATAAGGCTGAAATCTGACCCATAAGAGAACTAGCTGATAAGTCCTTCTCTAAGCCATCGTAAAGAAATTCAAAAAATAATTTAAATAGTGTCCCTTTTTTTTACAACCAGCCAAAAAACAGTTTTCTACACCTTATCATAGATATTTGGCAACAAACTAATAGAAAAAGATCCTACAAAGTAAAGAGAGAGGGATAAATTATCTCCCAACTGACCTTGTTCAATTTGTCATTAAGAGAGGAAAACAGTTAGGAGTGCACTTAGAGCATATGGCAATATATGAATTCAAAGAAAAACCCTATTAAGGAGATAGGGAAAAAAAGAATGCTCTTTCTGTTGTTAAAAAGTAAAAAGGGTGACCCTCCGTTTTACTTTTTAACAGCACTCTGTTGGTTATGACTATTTCAAAAAACATATTTGATTTAAAAAATATTGTTGCTAAAACATTTACTATCTGGTATGGGGAAAAGGATGGGAAGGGTACTATAATATAACTGTGATTACTCTACCCTAATATAGGGCAATACAGGATACTGATCCTAAATAGAGGCTCTCCTTAACAAAGTACTTTTGCCCCCTTTTCCTTCCATTATATTACCCATCTGGATAAATACAGGGCCTAGAAACTTTGTTGCGAATGTTACAAGTCTATCCCACGGAGTTGTGTTTTTAAATTTTCATCTGGCACGCTACAATAGTTTATTCTTATTCTTATTATTGAAGCTGTCATTTTATGTAATCACAAGTAAATGTTATATTTTAACGTTGTGTTAAATAATTTCATGTGCAGAAATACATTCTTTTTTCCCTATCTCCTTAATAGGGTTTTTCATTGAATTGTTATCATAGATATGTCTGGTGACAGGCTTTGTAGACTGAATAAAGGTATCAATGACCTTAGCAGATTAACCTCTGTTAGACAAACTGTCAAAGTCAGAGTTCTGAGATCCTGATGAAAGAATAGACCTTGAGAAGAATGGTCCGAAGCTGACATTTCAATCAGGTCTGCATACCAAGTCCTGCAAGGCAAAGTCAGAGTTCTGAGATCCTGATGAAAGAATAGACCTTGAGAAGAATGGTCCGAAGCTGACATTTCAATAAGGTCTGCATACCAAGTCCTGCAAGGCAAAGCCAGAGCAATCAGAATCACTGAAGCTTGTTCTTCTTTGATTTTGGCCTGAAGCTTGTTTTTGTTTGACCACCTGGGATAACAACACTAATAGAGGAAAGACCAAGGAACCACTAAGGCATCTATTAGATCCTCCTGAGGATCATGAGACCTAGCACGAAAGCAGAGCAGCTTGTGATTCAAGTAAGAGACTATGCAATTTATTTCTGGCAAGCACCAATGTCTCACTATCTGCTCAAATACCTTCCAGGTCAAAGACCACTCTCCGAGATTAAAACATTGGTGACTTAGAAAGTATGCCTCCCAGTTGTTTCCTCCTGTAATGTAAATGGTTGAGATCAGACAACTGTGGCATACCGCCTATCTGATTATGTAGGACACTTGTTTCATTGATATATGTAAGCCACAGCTGCAATATTGTGCAGCTGAAAATGTAAGAGTTTGAGCCAACTCTGTAGTGTCATGCTTGCCTGCCTGCTATTACCGTCACTTTAAGACTGCTTCCTTGGCTCCTGTCAGTTGGGTTCTTTGGGGCATATATTTCTCCTTTCCTACTGTTGGAACTTACATATCTGATTAATTATCCTCCACCTGATCACAGCAGCTATCTACTTAGGAAGTCTTTAGCCTTTCTCTCATTGTTCCAGCATTATCTATATTTCCTGCCTGCCAACTTCTTTGTTTATTCCAAGACTTCTGATCGGTGCTACAGTTTTTTCTAGTCTGCAAGTATTCTGTTATTGCATTATATAAATATTTATACCAGAAGACTATTATATCCTGGAGATTGCTACATATATCTGCTCACAAAGTTTATGCCTGAAAACCTGTCAGATATCCAGTTTCTAAATTTCTGCCTGAAACAAACTGTTTCTAAATATATTCTGCTTCATCCTGGATTGCCTAGTTTATCTGTGAGTGTTTACAATCTGCTTCGGTTTTAAACATTACTGCTTTATTTTGAAGAGTAACATAGTAACATAGTAACATAGTAACATAGTAGATGAGGTTGATAAAAGACCGAAGTCCATCGAGTTCAACCTATACAAATCTAAAATATATACAAAAAGCTCCAGTTAAGCTTAAATAATCCCACTAAAAGGTGACCCATTTAATACTAGCATTCATATCCATGAATTTTGTTTATAGACAGAAATGTATCCAAACAATTTTTAAATGTATCTAGGGTATTTGCATTCACTACCTCCTTTGGTAATGAGTTCCACAATTTTATTGCTCTTACAGTGAAAAAACGTTTCAGTTGCAGGAGATTAAATCTCCTTTCCTCCAACTTTAAAAATTGTGACCTCTGGTCACAAAAATTTTCTTGGAATAATCAGAGCTTCTGCCATCTCTGTATATGTGCCTTGAATATATTTATATAAATTAATCATGTCACTTCTTAAGCGCCTTTTTCCTAAAGAAAACAGACCCAGTTTGGCTAGCCTCTCCTCATAGCTTAAATTCGCCAATCCCCTTATTAGTTTTGTGGCCCTTCTCTGAACTTTTTCTAGTTCTGCAATATCTTTTTTTGCGATCGGTCCCCAGAACTGCACTTCATACTCAAGGTGAGGTCTTACCAGGGCTTTATATAGTGACAGAATGATGCTTTCCTCCCTTGAATCAATGCCTCTTTTAATACATGCTAGAATCTTATTAGCCTTTGAAGCTGCTGCCCTGCATTGTGCACCCATATTTAGCTTGTTATCTATTACTACCCCCAAATCCCTTTCCTCCTGTGTTTGGCTAAGTCTTGTCCCATTTAAATAATAAATTGCCTGCTTATTTTTACTTCCAAAATGTAGAACCTTGCATTTTCCCATATTAAATCTCATTTTCCATTTACCTGCCCATAGTTCTAATTTTTGCAGGTTCCTTTGTAACAAAAGTTCATCCTGCTCTGACCTAATGACCTTACTTAACTTAGTATCATCTGCAAAAATAGATATGTCACTATTTAATCCTTGCTCCAAGTCATTTATAAAAATATAAAAAAGAATAGGGCCCAGTACTGATCCCTGGGGGACTCCACTGATTACCTTTGTCCAATCTGAGTATGATCCATTTACTACTACTCGTTGCTCCCTATCTTTTATCCAGTTATTTATCCATGAGCTAACATTTTCAGATATTCCTAGTCCCTTAATTTTGTGCATTAATCTCTCATGTGACAATGTATCAAAACACCTTTGCAAAATCTAAGTATATCACATCAACTGATTCCCCTTTATCTTTATTTTTACTTACTTCCTCATAGAATCTAATTAGATTAGTTTGAAATGATCTATTTCTCATAAAACCATGCTGATTACAACTCATAATCTTGATTACTAGTGATGTTGTGAACTTAAAATTTTCCGTTCGCGAACGGCAGACTCGAACTTCCGCAACTGTTCGCGAACGGGCGAACCGGGCGAACCGCTATTGACTTCAATAGGCAGGCGAATTTTAAAACCCACAGGGACTCTTTCTGGCCACAATAGTGATGGAAAGTTGTTTCAAGGGGACTAACACCTGGACTGTGGCATGCCGGAGGGGGATCCATGGCAAAACTCCCACGGAAAATTATATAGTTGATGCAGAGTCTGGTTTTAATCCATAAAGGGCATAAATCACCTAACATTCCTAAATTGTTTGGAATAACGTGCTTTAAAACATCAGGTATGATGTTGTATCGATCAGGTAGTGTAAGGGTTACGCCTGCTTCACAGTGACAGACCAAACTCCCCGCTTAACGCACCGCAAACAACCGCAAACAGTCCATTTGCACAACCACAAGATAGATTTGATAGATACATAGATACATAGATTAGATAGATAGATCAATAGATGCAATATACATTTGATAGATACGATAGATAGATTTGATAGATAAATAGATAGATTTGATAGATATATAATTTCCCAGACAGAGAATTACAAGACGTGCGGTCTAGGACCCATGGTAAGGTTCCCAGAGGCAGTTGCGGCGCCAGGGGACGTGTATATGGCATTGATTTTAGGAACCGGGAGACAGCACCTGCGGGGTGGCCTGTCTCTGCCTGTCATTTTTTTTTAAATGTAGACTTACACTACTATTAAACAAGATATGAGTGGTGACACTGGGCAAGTGGGCACAGTATACGCTGTGAGCCTGACACAAAAAAGCAGACTGATGTTTGACAGTCCAAAAAGTTTTTATTTTTTTAAATGTACACTTACACTACTATCAAACAAGATATGAGTGGTGCCACTGGGCAAGTGGGTACAGTATACGCTGTGAGCCTGGCATACATGCTGGCAGGCAGGCAGGCAACTGCAATTAGATTACACAAGCAGACTGATGTTTCACAGTCAAAAAAGTTTTTTTTTAAAAATTATTTACACTACTGTTACACCAGATATGAGTGGTGGCACTGGGCAAGTGGGCCTGGCACACACACTGGCAGGCAGGCAACTGCAATTAGATTACACTAGCAGACTGATGTTTCACAGTCAAAAAAGTTTGTTTTTTTAAATTATTTACACTACTGTTACACCAGATATGAGTGGTGGCACTGGGCAAATGGGCCTGGCACACACGATGGCAGGCAGGCAACTGCAATTAGATTACACTAGCAGACTGATGTTTCACAGTCAAAAAAGTTTTTTTTTTTTTTAAATTATTTACACTACTGTTACACCAGATATGAGTGGTGGCAGTGGGCAAGTGGGCCTGGCACACACGCTGGCAGGCAGACAAATGCAATTAGATTACACTAGCAGACTGATGTTTCACAGTCAAAAAAGTTTTTTTTAAAAAAATTTACACTACTGTTACAACAGATATGAGTGGTGGCACTAGTTGGCAAGTGTGCCTGGCACACACGCTGGCAGGCAGGCAACTGCTATTAGATTACACTAGCAGACTGATGTTTCACAGTCAAAAAAGTTTCTTTTTACAAAATTTACACTGCTGTTACAACAGATATGAGTGGTGGCACTTAGCAAGTGGGCCTGGCACACACACTGGCAGGCAGGCAACTGCAATTAGATTACACTAGCAGACTGATGTTTCACAGTCAAAAAAGTTTTTTTTTTTTAAATTTACACTACTGTTACAACAGATATGAGTGGTGGCACTTGTTGGCAAGTGGGCCTGGCACACACACTGGCAGGCAGGCAACTGCAATTAGATTACACTAGCAGACTGATGTTTCACAGTCAAAAAAGTTTTTTTTTTTTAATTTACACTACTGTTACAACAGATATGAGTGGTGGCACTGCAGGCAGGCAACTGCAATTAGATTACACTAGCAGACTGATGTTTCACAGTCAAAATTACACAGGCAAAAAAAAAAAAAAAAAAAATGATGTTCTAGCCCTAAAAAGGGCTTTTTGGGGTGCTGTCCTTACAGCAGAGATCAGATGAGTCCTTCAGGACTGTAGTGGACACTGAATACACTAGCCTAGCTATCAATTTCCCTATAAAATCAGCAACAGCTACACTATCCCTTCCTCTCACTAAGAATGCAGGATCAGAATGAATCTAAAATGGCTGCTGTCCAGGAGCTGGGAGGGTCTGGGAGGGAGTGTCTGCTGCTGAATGGCTGAAATGTGTCTGCAGACTGTGAGATACAGGGTCAAAGTTTACTCAATGGTGACGAATAGGGGGCGGATCGAACATCGCATATGTTCGCCCGCCGCGGAAAACACGAACAAGCTATGTTCGCCGGGAACTATTCGCCGGCGAACTATTCGCAACATCACTATTGATTACACGAATATGCTCATCAATATAATCCCTTATAATCCCTTCAAATATCTTCCCCACTATTGATGTCAGACTAACTGGTCTATAGCTTCCTGGATCATCCCTACTTCCCTTTTTGAAGAGTGGCACCACATCCGCTTTACACCAATCCTGGGGTACCATGCCTGAGGATAATGAGTCTTGAAAAATTAAGTGTAGAGGTTTGTCTATAACAGTGCTAGGTTCCCTTAACACCCTTGGGTGTATTCCATCTGGGCCTGGAGTTTTATTTACCTTAATATTATCCAATTTGCTCCTGATATCCTCTATACATAACCCAGTTAATGGTATGGGCAGGCATGTTCCAAAGTATCATCCAATGGTTCCTCTCTTGTGTATACTGAAGAAAAAAAACTGGTTTAGAATCTCAGCCTTCTCCCTGTGCTTGTATTACCTGGTTAACTGCAACAATGTTTCTCTAAGCACTGCAACTTAATTTAGATTGCTTACAATACTACTGAATCTTATGATTATTATTATTTTGCAACCATGTTACTTTAACCTCTGTTACTAATTACTTGTTTTCAGTCATCTACAACACGTAGGACCTGTTGTCTTACTCTTTATTTGCTACTAATTCAATTATTATAGTCTGCGCAGTCCTAGTTTGCTACAGTTCATCTATATTCAAATCTGTATTTATGCTTCCAGACTTAACATACAGTTATGAAACACAGTATAACCTCAATCCATGTTTAGGATCTTGATTCCCAGGTCAAGGGTCGGTATCTCCAACTCCCTACCACTGCCCCAAGGGTCCAGTTCCTGAATATCTATATGCCGAAATGTGACAGTGTGTTGGAGCCAACCAAAAGACCCCGCAGTGGCAGTGAATGCCCTTGCCCAGGATAATTGACAGTTAAACCATTTCAGACACATCTGGCCTCAAAGATCTAGCAGAATAGACACATAATAGCTGCACATATATGGTAGATTGGTGGTTGCACATATATGCCTCTTGTCATTGGCTTACCGATGTGTTCATCTAGCTCCCAGAAGTGCATTGTTTGTTTCTTCAATAAAGGATACCAAGAGAATAAAACAAAATTGTTAATAGAAGTATTGGAATTTTTTTTAAAATGGTGTGCTCTATCTGGTTCATGAAATAATGTTTTATGTTTCATGACCCTTTAAAGGGACACTGAACCCAAATTTTTTCTTTCGCGATTCAGATAGAGCATGACATTTTAAGCAACTTTCTAATTTACTCCTATTATCAAATTTTCTTCATTCTGTTGGTATTTTTATTTTAAATGCAAGGATCTAAGTTTAGATGCCGGCACATTTTTGGGGAACAACCTGGGTTGTTCTTGCTGATTGGTGGATAAATTCATCCACCAATAAAAAAAAGTGCTGTCCAGAGATCTGAAAAAAAAAGCTTAGATGCCTTCTTTTCTTTTTCAAATAAAGATAGCAAAAGAATGAAGAGAAATTGATGATAGGAGTACATTAGAATGTTGCTTAAAATTGCGTGCTCTATCTGAATCACAAAAGAAAACATTTGGGTTCAGTGTCCCTTTAAGGTCTACCCCCCCAAAAAAGGGTTTATGTCTTGACTTGAATATTTAGTTGTCAAATGTTGATGAATGTTAAGAAATGGGGGAACTGATATCTTAATTTATTATCAGATTTATGTCCACTAAATAGGTACATAAAACAACCAATTTAAAGTGGAGTGCTCAATATCACAAATAAGCTTTCTCTTTCCAAGAAACTTGAGGTACACGATAAATGATAGATAATTAGATAATGACTGCTCCCAGAGTGCAGCACAGTCGGAGTGGTAGGGGGCTTTGACCTCTGCAGAGTGGGGTTCCCAATTATGCAAGTTGCTGGGGGTGCAGCCAGAGTTGAGGTAGTCTTGGCAGGCAATGTAGTGGAAGCAAGTTCAGTTACACAGTAATTACTGTCAAACTCTTACCTTGCTCCACTACTGAGGGCAGCAGGGTAGGTCTGGTAGGCCGAGGTTGGTAAGTAAGGGAGGGAACAGTATGGCTTGCTCTGGGGGCCCCTAGGGGAAGATTAGCTCCAGAAGGGCAGTATGGGTCAAAGGCTGGTATGGGGCTGGTGGTGGAGAATGTACAGTCTGCAGGAGAGTGTGGCCTGTGCCCAGATGAAGTGACCCCCCCCCCCAGCCAAGGGAAGGATGTTTCCTTTATTTTGCTGCAGAAAGGGGCTGAGATATGTAAAGGTGGCAGCAGCTGACCCTGAGACTGAGGGGGCAACAGCCCCTCAGTGGAGGGGTTTGAATTATGTCTCTCTCACATTTTTTCTTGCAGATGATGGTGAGTAGGGTGACTCTGAAGGTGGGGACAGGTGTCAGCAGGACTGGTTGAACACCTCTTTGCATACTATTGACTCGTGGTCAGTGGTGTCTTCAGTGGAGGAACTATCTGAAACTGGAAAGGTAAGATCTCAAAGACAGTCTCTGTGGAGTGGGGATCAGGTGAGCTTACTGTTTAATAGCCTTTTGGGGACTGTCCCTGAAGTGCTGGGACAAGGAAAGGGAAAGGAAAATGTCTTAGGGGTGGCTCAAGGGTCAGTGCTCAATTGCTCAGGATCTTCCCCCTGGTGGTGTCCATGAATCGGGACTGGGGGAATACTGTCCTTCTGGGGTGGGGTGGGGCGTTCTGTGGATGATGCACGTGACAACTAAATGTCATGGGAGCCTATGGGCTTCGATAGGGATTGTAGGATAGGATAATAGATGACATGGGAGAACTCACAGGTCCCTGTCTTTTATCACTTGACAGCCTAGGAGGAGCTATACCAACTGTGGCACTAAGAGGCGGAGAGAAGGTTCCAGCATGGGAGAGTGTTTGATGGGCAGAGATTGGTTGCTGTATACTGCGGACCTGTAGGGAACTATCACCTGTCAGGAAGAGCAGGAAGGATAGTCCATAACAGTCTGTCAAATGTTCTGCAGAAAAGGAGAGGAGTTTTTGCCATGGATCATGGGGCTAAAGTATTATGTCTAGGGTTTCTTGAAAGGAGTCAGAGAGTGTGCCTATAGATGTGGCTGAGTTGTTGGGGAGCTTGAGGCCCTTGGAGGTGAGGCTAGAAAGAGGTGTTGGTAGTGCACTATCAGTGCTGGCAGGCAGTGTGTCAGGAGTGGCTCAGAGTGAACAGATACAGTCTGTGGTGTACAAGGTTTTACTGCTGCAAATGGGGCAGGTGCGAGTATAGTGACAGTGGATGGGGGGTAACAGGCCAGAAAGAGGCACTTCCAGATTTGAGAGTTGCTGTCACGGCAGGAGCACAATCTTAACTCTGTTCTATAGTACTTTAGGGATGCATCTATCGATGGAGCAACAGGAAAAAATATGGAAGTGACAATACATTGAGATTTTCTCTTCCATTGGATCAATCTTTCAAGGTGTGCTGGAAATAGCAAAAAGGATTTGGTTAAGAAGGAAGAGTAGAAGAGGAAGAAACAGTAGTGGAAGTTACAAAAACTTTCACAAATTGGTTTCAGTTGTTTGTGATCCATGCTAGTGTAATCTTGGTGATATAAACAGAACATGGTTAAGAGTTATTTTGTTATCATGGAAGATTATGGTTGCACAAAGAACAATAGGGGGGGGATGGTTGGACATACAATGAACAGTTTTGACAACATATTGCAGTAAAACCAGACATTAAGTAGGATAATAGGGGTAGGGGGCTGAAGATCACAATGCCATTGCGCTATGCACAGCCCTTTCAAAACAAAGCCAGGGGGACCAACTGGTATTTGCCACCTTGGTGAGCAACAAAAAGGGATCTTGTTCTGCTTTCAATGTGGGGCGATATAAATGGGTAGTAAAATGCAAAATCAAGCATGATTGTTCAGTTTGAATGAACCAATGCCTTCTCTAGATGCTTTAAGAAGACGAAGTTTGGAAGAAAACAGGGAGAAGGGGTTGCAAAGGGGGAAGTCCCCAATTATCCAGGAAAGTATGGAGCCCTGGTTATACAAATACGGTAAGTTGCAAGAATGTGCACTGAAGGTGGATCTGTTAAGGTTTAGTTTATGGGGAAGTCTTTCCAATTATGGCGCAATTAAGGCAGATACGTGTGATATACCTTTAAGGTATATCCCCTCCCTTATTTTTTCATCCTATTTAAGGGAGTCAATTGCACCTGAAACTTGCCTGAAAATTGAAGAACAGTTTTGTTGTAAGCTAAGCACTACTAAACTTAGTTACTTTTTCTCAGGTCATACTTAAGTCTCTCTGGGACTCCATAGATTTATTCTGTCAAGCAACGTTAATACTAGCAAACCTGTTTTAGTTATTTTGCTAAACCTTCTGTACTATTTTTTGAGCAACTTTCAGCAAGTCTCATTCAGCTCTATTTTTGCCGGATTACGCCTTCAGGCAGTAGCAGGACGGATCTACTTTTTCCGGCATTCCGGAACTAAGCCACACTCACACCGGACTCATCAGGTCACGGAACAGACCTCTGCAGACCTCTAACAAGCAGTACAGGTATCGTACATATGAACTCCTAATTGTTATATCATCATAACCGCTTCAGCATTTTTGAACTCTTGTTATCACGAGTATTACCGTCATATGTTTTGGTTATGCTTGTTCATCTCTAAGCTGGTCCGCAACAGGTTTCATTCCCTGCATTTACTTACCTGTTAATCCGTGTACAAATCCATACCTATCATATTCCTAAATTTTGATGTGGACTTACAACATCATTTAAAGAATCCTAAGTTGTACATAGGTATGAATGTGGGTTTGATTTGAGCTTGTATATATTTTATTGGGACCGTTTGTGTGAGTGTGTGAAGACATCTATTGTAAAGACACTGGATATTCATTTCCATATTGGGGCTGAGTTCACTTTTCCAGATTGTGAATAAGAAAGGGATCACTGCATTGACTCAGAATTAACCTATAGTAAGCTGGACTTTCTGTCTAAGGCTCAGTGCCTGAACCTTATAGGTTATATCAGCTTTATTCCCACAAGGGTTTAAACTACATGGATCTCAAATTACAATCTTGTTGAGGACTTGTAAATAATAATCCTCACATTTTGTCTTCTTCTTTATTAAGAGTCTCACTGTATATTACCCAGACATCATAGGCATTGTTGTCTGGGGGATACTTACTAAGAGCAACATTCCCTAACAAGTAAACTCAGGTTGATAGGTTCTCACATAATTTTCAGGCCACAAAAATTAAAATTGGAATCAACTTACCAATCAGTATGAGCCCTGAGGAAATAAAAAGTGAGTTTACTACCATCCATCAGAAACGTTACTATTTAGCCCGAGGCCTAAGTACAGGCAGAACATATTGCTTTAAAAAATATTATTAAGGATTGCATACCATCAAAAGAAATAGAAATACCTGAACCACATGTATAACATCCTACACCATTTTCTGGTAAACGTAGTGATTTCAGGGATTTTAAAAATGCATGTAATCTATTATTTATACTAAAGCCACGAACCTATCACTCAGATAGGATCAAAGTGTGTACTGTTATCTCATATTTACAAGGTGAGCCTCGGTCCTGGGCGAACCGGTTCTATGAAACTGACAACCCTATTTTGGATTCACTACAAGCCTTTTTTGCAGCTATGACTAATTTATATGAGGATGCTAATACCAAGTTACATGCTGAAACTCGCGTACGGCAAATAAAACAAGGTAAACGCACAGTGGAAGAATATACCGTTGACTTCCAGATGTGGGCCACTGACTCACAGTGGAATGAGATCAGTTTAAAAAAATCAGCATCGCTTGGGTCTCTCAGAAGTTTTAAAAGATGAACTTTCCAGAGGAGAGAGACTTTACATGCACTAATAAAATTAAGCACAACTTTGGATCGAAGACTACGCGAGAGGAGAGCTGAGAGGGCAACATATGAGACACCTACAAGACGTCCCTTCACCGTCAGCTCAGAAAAAACATCTGTTAATCCAACTCCCATGGAAAGAGGAAGTCTCAAAGGACCTCTCACACAGGAAGAAAAGAACAGGAGACGGCTTGGAAACCTCTGTCTATACTGTGCTCACAGAGAACATTCCGTTTCAGCATGTCCACTATTAGCCAAACAAAAGAAGGGTAATCCACACAAAACAAACTACATTCATAGTTTAGTTAATATAACACACATGATAATTCCTCTCTCTTTACAGTGGGACCAGACAAATATTCAAGTTAATGGACTGATTGACTCAGGGGCATCTGAGAACTACATTGATGCAACTTATGTTGAATCCAATAAAATTCCATTAGTGTGTAAGCATAATCCAGTGTTTATAAAATTAATTGACGGAAGATTAATACAGAAAGGGCCTATAACACATCAGACTATACCCATACTTATAACCACAGTTTCAGGACACGTGGAATACCTTAGTTTTGATGTGTTACCTAATTCAATGTACTCTGTTATACTAGGATATAAATGGTTAGTCAAACATAACCCCACAATTGACTGGTTAAAACATAAAATCTCGGGGGAACTTCCGGGTAGCGGCCATGACAGGTCGCATTTCTGCAAGCTGCTCCAGCCATCTAGCATAATCCCCTCAATATCACCTTCTACATGCAGCATCTGACCCAGAGCCTAACATACTATATGCCTGTTAAAGGAAATCTATCTAACAAGACTAATTTTATTGGGATGGCTGCTGGCTTCAATGCCCGGAGCTTCATTTGAAGTTTTTGGCCTACTACATCAGCCACGTGAAATCTATACCCCCCGGCAGGGCGCCCTTGGCCCTGTCGTTAAACAGTACTACGTGTGCTTCGTCTAAGAAATTTCCTACTATCAAAGCCATGTAAGCACCGGGAGTACAATTATTCATCTTTTGGTACTAGCGCAAAATACCCTGCAGGGAAGTCGCACTTCTAACTACCTAATGGAGTCTAATTATGCCGCACTACACAACCACTATACGGATGGACTGGATGAACATTTTCTGCGTCTTATGAACACATTAGACGCAGCTTGGGACCATGAGAACTACTCAGAACGATGCCCCTGCACCGACAACTTAGAGATCAACTTGTATGAGCGGCTGGTTGGGAACGAGAGAGCGGTTCTAACAGAGCAATCCGGTGGTTCCCTTGCAAGCAAGTGCCCTTCTAAAGGAGCCCTCACATCAACATCTCTAGACCGCAGAGTGGAGTCCGGTATAACATGCCTACCTTGGTTTGCTCACTTTTCTTCTGTCCCGCACCTGGATCCCGGGACAGCTTTGGACTCTCCCTCTCAGAATGGACAAGGGGACCAGCGCATTGAGATCCAATATACAGCTGCGATTCTACAGCTAGAGGGGCCGATGTTAGATCGGAACAAGAGGTCACCTGTTATAACCCTGATCACGCTTACAGCCCACTTTAGATTCAGTCCCATGGGGGATATGAGCTGGTGGGGTTCTGATTCTCCAGTTCACATATACTTACCATATGGCTTCTTACGTTATAAAATTGGTGTGGGCTAGACATCACTATACGGATGGACTGGGCTGGTGAGTTGTGATTTTTAAAGCCCCCCTATTTGGACAGATCATTCAAGCCCTACAAACTTTTGTGAACCTATTTGGGACTTTCTATGAGGAATAGTCTATACCTTATCAGTTTCTGTGTTGTTCGATTATATGTTACTCTATTTTACTACATACAGCTTACATAGTTTATATTTACATTCTCTATGTCCCTTTAAGCTTTAGACTAAATAGAATAGCTACAGCAATCATCTAATGTCCCTTGTATATA
Organism: Bombina bombina; assembly: GCF_027579735.1. Lineage (NCBI taxonomy): Eukaryota > Metazoa > Chordata > Amphibia > Anura > Bombinatoridae > Bombina > Bombina bombina. The sequence goes on from NC_069500.1 coordinate 1,384,244,078, forward strand.
TAGTTGCAGGTTGGTTTATTATTGCTCCTGTTAGAGTGATTTCATATGAGAGGGACAGTAGACAGCAAAACAAAGGATATATTTCTCAAATACAGATTTGTAACTGAAGCTGAGTGCCCACTTGTAGGTTAAGTGTAACTCTTATATCTATGCTGGCTTGATGCTCACTACTGACACTTACTAAATCTTAAGCTACTTAACGAAATTAGACAATAACCTAATATGTATTTGCAAGATAAACATGTATTTTCTTCCTTCACTTGGTGACAAGAGTTATACTATGGTTATTGCTCATTTTACTCTCCCCAGATGCATGCATGTGCAAATGTTCTTTTTTTTTTTTGCCTTTCATTGTTCAATTCTGGGATCTTGCTGTCTGCGACCGGGATGGCGGGATCCTTATAATTGGGGTATAGACTGGGGACTCACATTTGGATAATCTTTTTCTCAAGCCGTTTTAGCTTGCCTTTACTACATAATTTGTGTATAGTTCTGTTGTCTTAATTATTTCTTACTGATTACTATGCGTACCCGCACATATAGCACTTACTACATAACCTATAATGCAATTCCTAACTAGATTAAAGTGCTATACTACCCTGTTATCTAAAACATTTCTCCTCTCAACTTATAGCTTGCAATATATAGGAGTATGTTTTTTTTATAAATTATTGATTACTATCATAATCCACAACAATGGTTGTATCTCTTAGCTCAGCCCCATATATTATGTTACATGGGTACCCTTCTTTAATCTCTCTTTCAGCTAAACGATAGGACGCAGAAGTAGCGTTTATGGTATGAGTTATATTATATCTGTAACCCTTGAATCCTTTGGTAAACTAATCTCTATAGTCAAAAAATTATACTTTTTCCCTATAATCAATATACAACTAGTATGAAAGGGATGGGAAAAAAAAATAGAGGTTCTTCATTTAGGGTCCATGAGTGGCCCTTCAATATCATTGCTTATCTACTTTATTTTATGTTCCTTGCAGTCCTGCGGTCCATGAGTGACTGCTTAAATCATTTGGTGGATATTTTGCTAGAGCAACACCCATTGTTTTTCTTGTGAATGTAAATTGTCATTTTTCTATACTGTGCATCTATTAGATATTGTTTTTGGAAGCCTACTCTGTGACCGCTTATTTTATCATACAAAATGTAATGACTATTTACTTATAGTTTGTTGTGTAAAGAATCTCAATAAAAAAAAAAAAAAAAAAAAAAAAAAACATAAAATCTCTTTTGACTCACATTACTGTCAGAAAACTTGCTACCCTCATTGCACAAATTCCTTAACTACAACTGATATACTTGGGTGTTATCAGGATTTGGCTGGAGTGTTCAATATGAAAGAGGCTGAAAGTCTGCCCCCACATAGAACATTCGATTGCCCTATAGATATCATGAACAACAAGACAGGAAAGTAAGGGGTTACTATAGCACTCACTCTCACTCTAATTAAAGATATAAAGTAAAACCATTCATACTTTATTAATCAAAAGTTAAAACCAGGATAAACATCCCTGATAGGTAAGTTACACTACCCACAACCACCTATTTATCAATATTAAAAGCAAAAAGGGCCCTCCTAACACTCCTCTGTTTCCTGGCCGATAACTGGAAATGTCGGCATCAGGTGGCTGGAGTGATAGGATAAGCCTGTAAAGAACGTGCTGTACAAACGCGTTTCGGCTATTAAAAAGCCTTTATCAATGTTTCACATTCAATGCCTAAAAGAATAAGCAGAGGCTCCGATGTTCGGAGCTTAATATATCTCCATAACACTGGTTAGCAGCCAATCCGAGGCATATCACAGACTCCACCTTCAATTCCTCCAATCAGTTACGGGCTTAATTCACGCCCATAAGAAAGGATCCTTCCGATTGGAGCAATGCCGCACACCTCGTCATTGGTGCAGTGCTCAGTTTATTATGCATAATCCACGTCCATAAGAAAGTCTCCTTCTGATTGGAGCAATGCCGCACATCTTGTCATTGGTGCGATATCGGACTTTGTGTGAATTGTGCATAAAATACTACTAAAGCCTCAAATACAAATAACCATAAGCAGCATTTAATTATTCCATCTAACATGTCATCTTTCCAAAATTATGTTTAGTTATTATATATAGCTTATATGGAGAAATAAAAGCAGATAAATGCTAACGATATTACATTGCCGAGTGAGTTAATTCTGTAGTTTGTGGGCATAAAATATTCTGCAGTCAGATTTACCATACCAACACAGAAGTATGTGTTTGTGCATGATTAATACCAGCATTAAATCACTCTACGATCAAACATATCGTCTTGTGTCAAACTATATATATATATATGTAGCAGAATTCTTATATCAGACCACAGCCACATTAATTATCTTTCAAAACAAGGTTACAATATTTGTGCATTATCCCAGAGATTGAGGACATTAAGTCATATGTGGATTAGTGGATAAATATTAAGATCTCTTATCGCTTATAAATAATTAACTCCATATTCAGCACATCAATACATCAGCATCAGTGTATAACAATGATGGAAATTTACAGGTCAAAATTATATACAGACGTGGGAGAAACACTCAATGGTGTAAAGTTGAAATGTATATAAAAAAAACTCACAGACACCCCAAATACGACCTAGTAGAAGCTATTTGCTTGCTTCCAAACTATGACTGTTAATAGGGGTACGTCGGTCTAATGTGTTCCATATACATATAACTTCTTAAAGGCATATCCCACTCCTATTATAAAATACTATTCTAGCAGTTGTGTGTATATTATCCATTGATTCTAAGAAAATGTATAAAACACAATAGAATCCTCAGGTAAAATAACTATTTAAAGTCTAACATTTCATATTGCTACATCTATCATGTCATATAAGATGTCACTAATTTTATTGATTAGTACCAGAAATCACATGCTTATCATAGAATAGCAATTATACATCAGATGATTATTGATGTTAAAAATGACCTGTAAATGCTACTGGTTATTTTAGATATACACCCAGTAATTGTTGAATTCGTTCATGCCATTTGATATGACCGTGTTCAGATTAAAGACCCATTTAGTTTCCATCTTAAGGAGTTTTTGTTCAGTTTCCCCCCCCACCCTTATACCTGGTTTAAGTTTTTCAAGACCCCAACATTGCATTACATTGGTATTTCCATTATGAGATTGCAGAAAGTGTTTAGCCACACTAGTAATTTGTTTTTTCTTTTCTACATCTCTATGGGCTGTCCTTATATTACTTAGATGCTCGGTCATACGTGTGCCAAGGCAGCGTGTAGTCATACCAACGTATAATAAATTACAACTGCAAGATAAACAGTAAATCACGTTTGTACTCTGACAATTAATGTGTTCTTTAATGGCCCACGTTTTACCAAATCTATCCACTATAGATTGTTTTTTTACCATGTGTTGGCACACTTTGCAGTGCCCGCACGCAAAAGACCCCTTGTATATAGGATTCCTTTTAGCATTTCTATCGTAGGGACTGTTAACCAACTTGTCACAAAGTTTGTTAGCTCTCCTATATGTTATTAGGGGCCTATTGGGTAACAATGGTTTTAATAGGGTGTCTTGGGTAAGGACATGCCAATGTGTTTGAAGAATGTTTGTGATCTCATTACTTACTGGTGAGTAGGTGGTAATAAACCTCAGGGGGGTGTCATTTGTCTTTAATCTCGGAGTTAGTAACTCCTTACGGTCTTTGCGTAAAGCATTATTGTATGCCTTAGCAAGTAATTTCCTTGAATACCCACGTTCAAGTAGTCTCTGTTTCAGATCTCTAGCTGACTCTTTGAAATTCTCAATGGTACTGCAATTACGTCTCAAACGTATGTACTCCCCCATGGGTAATCCTCTAATAGTATTCGGGTGATGGTAACTACTAGCATGTAGGATGTTGTTTGTTGATGTGGGTTTTCTGTATGCATCGGTTATAATTGCATTATCAGACTTTTGTATGTACAGATCTAGAAATTCCACTTTCGATCTTTCTACAGTTGAAGTCAGATATAATCCAAAAGGATTAACATTGAGAATACTTATGAATTCTGTCAGGAGGTCTTCCGGGCCATTCCATACAAAGAATATGTCGTCTATATATCTGGACCAGTGGGATATATATTGGGTGAGATGTTTGTGGTTCTCATGGAATACCACCATTTCCTCCCACCAGCCCAGATATATATTTACGTATGTTGGGGCACAACACGTGCCCATGGCTGTACCACAAGTTTGTAAATAGAATTTGTCAAAGACGAAAAAATTGTGCGTTAAAACAAATTCCAACAACTTTAGTATAAACTCCTTAGTCTCCTGACTCATTATGGTATTTTTATCCAGATAGTAAGAGACCGCTCTACACCCCCATTCAGTTTTAATACTAGTGTAGATCGACTCTACATCGCACGTTACCAATAATGAAGAATTCATATCTAGTTTTAAATCATTTACTTTATTCAAAAGATGCATTGTGTCCCTTGTATATGATGGAAGGGATTCCACAATGTATCTGAGCCTAGCATCGATGTATCTGCTTGCTTTCTCCGTTAGAGAGCCTATCCCGGAGACTATCGGTCTTCCGGGTGGTTTGGAGACATCTTTATGTATTTTTGGCAATAGATAAAGTGTAGCAATTATGGGTTGTTTGGTCTCAAGGAAGTTAAATTCTTTCTGATCAATTATACCTTCCGTTAGGGCTGACTTTATCAGTTTGTTATAACTGTTTAAGAACATGTCCATAGGATTACATAACAGAGTCTTGTAATTCATAGGGTTGTTTAATTGGCGTAAAGCTTCTTCACGGTACAGAGTGTCCGGCCAGATAACAATATTACCTCCCTTATCACTACCCTTGATCTGCACATTTTTCATTTCAGTTAATTGTTTCAGTGCCTGGCTTTCTTCTTTAGTTAGATTGTAGTTAGATTTTACTACATGTTCCTGAATCTGAAGGATGTCTTGGCACACTAGATTAAGAAAAGTTAGTGCACTGTGTGAGGTATTATTCGGAGGTACAAATTTAGATTTAGCCTTCAAAATTGAACGCCAACTATTGCTCTTTTCAGTTTCCACATTACTGATAGATTCCTCTAACAGTGAAATTAAATCACTAATGGCTAATCAATCAGCATCATTCAATTGATCATAGTCTGAGTTGTTAAAATATTTTTTCAACAAAACTTTTCTAGTGAAAAGATGTATTTCTTTGATTGCCTTGAATTTATTAAATGGTAGTGTGGGTATAAAGGATAGGCCTTTTTTAAGGACTGATGTTTGTTCTGGGGTCAGAGTTAAATTGGAGAGATTAATGATATTTAATTCAGTGGTGTTTATTTCTTGTGATATGATGTTTTCTGTGTGAATTTCACTTGCCTCCTGGTTCTGGGTTTTGCCTTTACGCCCCCTTCTAGTTCTATGCCTAAAGGGATACTAGCATCCTTTACTTTGTGAGGCTTAATTCTGTTTTTAAGGATAGGTCTGGGTATAGATTCTCCATCGGATGCTTCTACATCCGTACTATCACCTTCTCTATCAGAAGTATCTATATCAGAATTTACATTAGTATTTTTACCCCATGAGTAAATGTTTTCTGAGGAATAGTCTTTGAGGTCTCTATCAATTTTACGTTCTTTTCTGATATAAAGCGTGCAAACTTTTCTACCTCAGCCTTGATTTTTTTATAATATTTTTGAAAATCCTCATTAACCTCATATTGTTTCAATTCATCACAAATAGAAGAAATACCCTCATTAATTTCTTTGAGTTTATCTAACTCATGTTCCGTTAGATACCCCATAAGTTTGAGCGAGCACTCTGTAAATGCAGTTTCCCACTTCAGTTTAAATTCTGGTTTGAAATCTTTAAAAGAAGGAAACAATTTTAAGCGTAATCCTCGTGGGATGACATAATTTTCTTTATAAAAATTGTACATGCCAATATTCCATTGCTTTTTAATTTGTTTCCTTCTTATCTTTTTAAGTTGTTTTAAAGAATCAAACCATTCTAAAGTGTCATTCATCTCTGTAGGGGTTTTATTTTTTAACTCTGACGTTAGGTTAGTAATATCATTAGTCCATTGGAGCATTTCTGTCCCTAAATCAAAAGAAGCCATTTTTTTTTATTAAACAATAAGCTTTATTGAATGAACAGACATAATGTTACAGCAGTTGTCTCATTGATGAGTGACAATACAGGTGTTCTTGGAAGCTTAATAAACCATCATTGTAAAGAGACATTATGAGCAATTACACGAATGTTGTATAGGAATAGAACATCTGAACATTGTTAACATATAGTTAATTGTTACATGAGCTTATTAAGTGCGTAGTTTGAAACATATTAAAAGATAATAAAAGAGAAACAGAGAAAGTCTGAGTTTGCTTGGTCGAGGCATGAGTCTATCCCAGAACCCATAAGATTACAGGCTCCAAGGTAAACGCCTCATATTGCATCAGGCTTCTTCATTAAGACGTTCAACTCAGTATATAATGCAAGTGCATATAGGAAGTATCGCACAAGGGGCGATTGGGGAAAATAGGATATTAGTGAGGGGATTATGAAAGGAGGGGGGCGAAGAGAGAGGGAAGATGATGGAGAGAGAGAGAGAGACGAGAGAGAAAAAAAAAAAAAAAAAAAAGAAAAACATAAGGGGTGGGGGGGGGGGGGGGGTGTGAGGACGGTAGTGGGAGTGAAAAGGGATTGAATCATGTTCCACAGACCAACTCCAGGGACCAATATAGGATCGACACCTGTACACTAACAGAGACCAGATCAGGCTATAAGCTCCTACCTTCCCAGATTAATGACATGTACTCGTGAGTTTCTAGCTTCCCTGTCCTGAGGTAATGGTATCTCTCTAAGTCTAGTAAATTTCGGACCTCTGCTTTCCATTCCTCTGTGCTCGGTGTTTGGAGAGATTTCCAGTGTCTTGGTATAAGTCCCTTAGCTCCATTTAGCATTAAAAGAAACAAATGGCGTTTGGCTTCCATAGCTAACTTTGGGAACTCGTGATAAATCAGGTATTTAGGGTTCGGTGGGAGAATGATCTGCAACAATCTGCTAATTTCTCTAAATACGCTCACCCAGAAAGGTTGTATGTGTGGGCATTGCCACCAAATGTGTAGTATAGATCCGTCCTCCCCGCAACCCCTCCAGCACCCCCCACAGGCATTGGGGTAATTTTTTTTCAGCCTCTGAGGAGTGAGGTACCACCTGCTCAGGAATTTGAAGTGCACCTCTTGTAGTTTTGCAGATACCGATGCACGCCTAGCTCTATTAAAGATTAATTGCCAGGTTTTAGTGTCTATCTCAAGCTCTAGATCTCTCTGCCAGGCAGCTACATAGGAGGGGACCACCTCCCCACCTCCTTCCATCAGAAGTTTGTAAAGTATCGAGATCAAATGTTTTGGTGGGGTCTCTGATGTGCATAATGTTTGAAAATGCGTTTTCTGCCTACTAAGGGAGTCTTTCTCGCTGACAGTGCTGACAAAGTGGCTCAATTAAGCCACTCTGAACCATGAGGAGAATAATTCGCCGTCCCAGTCCGCCAACTCCTTCTGTGTTTTAATTTTACCGTCTGTCAGCACATTTGATATGGCAACTTCCGACAGTGGGTAGTTATTGTCATGAGAGTATGGTCTGATCGCAATACCATTATCTGGGTTTTCGCGAACCGGCATAACTGGTGAAATAGCCATAGAGATATATCTCCCGCTCCTGAGCAATCTGTCCCAGGTTTGCAACACATCCCAGATTAGGGGGTACTGTACCGCCCAATTTGGGCGGTGATTAGGGCTGATCCATGCAAGTGAGCCAACGTTCCCCCTTTGAAGGATCTCTCTATCCAAGTTTATCCAAGCTTTATTCTGCGAACAGTGGCACCACTCTACCAGTCGTTGTAGTAAGATTGCTCTAAAGTAGACATTCAAGCGTGGGACACCAGCCCCGCCTCTGTTCCTAGGAAGATACATAGTTAGTTTTTGTATCCTGTGCTTCAATCCCTTCCAGATGTATGTCTCTATTGCCGATTGAATCTGTTGGATTAAGTGGCCCGCTGAGGCCAGAGGGATTGCCTGCATAATATATAGGACCCTGGGCAAAACATTCATTTTGACGACATTTATGCGGCCCATCCAGGAGATGGTTTTACTTCCCCAAGCCGCAAAGTCCCGCAGGATATCATCCCTAATACTTTTATAGTTTACGTTGACTATTTCTTTGACAGTGGAGGCTAAATTGATACCTAGTTATTTCAGGTGCTGTGGTACTATTTTCAAAGGGCATCTGTACCCATGCTCCACAAATGTCTCCCGTGGGATGGAGACATTTAGGATCTCAGACTTTGAGAGGTTTAACGAAAAGTCCGACACACAGCCGAACGCCTCGGATTCCTCCAATGATGCCTGCAATGAACGTGCAATATCAGCAAGGGTTAGTAGGACGTCGTTGGCGTACATTGCCAACTTGTGTTCTGTTCCTCCCGTCCGAACACCAACGATGTCATTGTTGGTTCGAATGCGGCACGCCAGGACTTCTATAACCAGTGCAAAGAGCAGGGGGGACAAAGGGCACCCCTGCCTTGTACCATTGGATATAGGGAAAGGATCTGAGAGTAAGCCATTAACGCGAATCCTAGCGTTAGGGTTTGAGTACAGGGAGAATACGAGGTTCGTGAAGCGTGCCCCAAACCCCATTCTTCCTAAAGTATGTCTCATAAAGGCCCAGTTCACCCGGTCAAAGGCTTTCTCTGCATCCGTTGAGACAAGTACCAACGGAGCGGAGTTAGCCTGTGCATAAGAGATTAGTTGTACAACGCTTAAAGTGTTATTGCGAGCTTCTCAGGCCGGGATGAACCCTGTTTGGTCTGTATTGACCAACCTAGGAAGAAAATTTCTGAGGCGGTTCGCAAGCACCTTGGCCAAGATCTTAACATCACAGTTAAGCAAGGAGATGGGCCTGTAACTACCAGGCAGGCTTTCTGGTTTACCCGGCTTCGGGATGACCGAGATGAATGCTTCTAGCATCGAGCGTGGCAGTTCAGGTGTTACGGGCAGCCTGTTGAACAGTAGGAGTAAGTGTGGTACTAGAATTTCCACAAATTTTTTATAATAGCGAATCCCAAATCCGTCCGGACCAGGGCTTTTGCCCACTGGAAGGCTTTTAATAGCTATTAGAATCTCCTCTGCAGTGAGTGGGGCATCTAATTGTTCTGCCTCTTCGGCGGACAGACTTGGTAAGTCAGTTTTTGCAAGGTAATCCAGTATCCTCTGCTCAGAGGTCTGCCTGTCCATAGGGGCCTCCCGTCCATGTGCCGCATTGTGCAGGTTATATAGGGATTCGTAAAAGTTTCCAAAGACATTGGCGATTGACTGACCGTCTTTGCACTCCCTGTTTTGGCTATCCACCATTTCGTAGACATACGAGCGAAGTCTTTTCCTGGCAAGGGCTCGTGCCAGGAATTTACCTGCCTTATAACTATGCTAGAAGAATTGTTGGCGAAGTATTAGTGCTTTTTTGTGTTGTTCTTCTCGCAGATGGCGTAACAGGGCTGATCTGGCAGCCGCCAGGCTCTCCTGCCTTTCGCCACTATTAGGTTGCTCTTTATGCGCTAGTTCTGCTTGAGCAACTTTTGCTAGCAGATCATTGTAGGTGTCTCTTTTGGACCTGCGTAGAGCTGCGCTGTGTCTCAGAAGCAGGCCTCTAGTAACACATTTATGAGCTTCCCATACGACTGCGAAGTCTAAGTTTCCGTCTGTGTTTAGACGAAAGTATTCTTCAATGCTGTCGTTTAGTTTTTGGACCAAATGTTTATCATCAAGTAGGTATTCGTCTAACCACCAGACAAATGGTGTTATCGGTGTATTGGGCCAGTTGATGTGCATCTAACCGGAGCGTGGTCAGACCACGTAATCGGATCAATCGAGCAGCTAGTTGTTATCGCGAGGCCCGCAGAGTCGGTGAGGAGGTAGTCAATCCTCGTGCATTTTTTGTGAGGATGAGAGTAGAAGGTATAATTTTTTCTGTTGGATGCAAAGTTCGCCAGATATCGTGAAGGACCAGATCCCTAAGGGATCACGTTAAGTGTTTGAGTACCTTGTGAGGGGCGCTGGAGAGGCCATCCGAGGTGTCCAAGACCGGGCTCAGGGAGACATTAAAGTCCCCCCCCCATGTATAGTGTTCCTTTCTGTAGTTCTAATAATTAAAGCGCTACATTTTTGAAAAATATATCTTGGGCTCTGTTTGGAAAGTAGAGATTGGCCAAGGTTATTGGTCTCCCATAAAGTGTGCCTGTAATGATTAGGTACCTGCCATTGGGGTCCCTCAATATCTGCTCTGTTTGGAATGGTACTGAATGGTGAAATAGTATCCCCACTCCATTTTTTTTAGATGGGCCAGAGGCAAACTGTGCAACAGGGTAGTTCCTATTAAACCATTTTGGTTCTTTGAATTTTGAGAAGTGTGTTTCCTGGATGAAAACAATATCGCCTCTCAATCTGTGTAAATCTCGGGTGATTATTGAGCGCTTCTCGGGGCTATTAAATCCCTTAACATTTATGGTAAGAAGTTCACGGGAGTGTGCTTTGGTATGTGGATGCATGTTAGTAAGGAGAAGAGGAGAGAAGAAAAAAAAAAAAAGGGAGGGGGGGGGAGGGAGTGAAGGGGGGCAGGGGAAGATTTGAGAGAGTGTAAGCGGGTGTGTGAAGTAAGAAAAGAGCTTCCAAAGAGTCGGATGGAGGGTAAAGAGAGAGAGTAGGGAAGGGAGCAAGGAAACCCGAGATGGCTTGTAGGACCGGGGTCAAGAGCCCCGCCTGCCGCTCGGGTTAGATGAAGAGGTTAAAGAATGTAGACTGTAGAGATACAGTCAGTAATTACAAATATAAATGTGGAACAGGAGGTAGTAACCTCAGTACTCTTATGTAGGATGATAGTGCAAACATTAAACTTTGTAGGTAAAGTAACCCAAATAAAGAAATATCAAACATTCAGTGTCAGAACTCTCTTATGAACTAGCAGTGAATAACATTGAAGGAACAGACAATTATGATCCACAAAATAACATGCCCCACAACAGTGAAGACTCACTTCCCATGGCCCCAGGAGACATCAACCAAAATACACATATTTGAACACACATTCCTTCCCACCGTTGTTTGTTAGTCTCCTGCGGGGAGGTGTTGTGAGCTGTATCAATATAAGCTGGGGTAGTCTACATAAATAAGCCCATGTTATGCCCCCCTGTCATTGCATATGCTAAGGAGCGACTAGCTGTGTGTTAAGGGGTCCTATGTTAAAAAAAAAAAAATCAGTTAGGAAGGATGTGTTCACATAGCCTGACAATAAAGTATAAACCCAAAAAGGACAAATATAAAACACTTTATAGACTCATATTTCAGTGTAGAGGTCAGATCTAGCCCTAGGGCTAATTATCTAGATTATCACAGAGTCAATTTGTCCAAATATTGATGCCTCTACACAGTAGGGTGGTAAGAACCCGAACCCAAATGTTCATCTGGAGTTGCATATGAGTGAGCTGTTTTGGGAAAAACATATATGAGTTAATGGTAACTTATCCATCTGGAAGATCAGCTGGGCCGTTGAGAACCACCCCAGGAGCCACCAGCCTCCAGGGTGGTACGTGCAAGGTAGAGCATGTCCGTGAACCTGTGTCTAAGAAGTTGACTTATCAAGCTAATGTCAGTGGACATTTTCATCTCGGTCTCTTTCAGGTCCAGGCCGTGCTGGTGCCACCATATTACCCGGTGGGGTTACCTGCAGCCCAAAGGCCTGGTTGAGAGTGGGGAGGTCAGCTGGTGTTCTATAGATTGCCGAGGTGCCATCTTTTGTTGCTATACAGGGAGTGCAGAATTATTAGGCAAATGAGTATTTTGACCACATCATCCTCTTTATGCATGTTGTCTTACTCCAAGCTGTATAGGCTCGAAAGCCTACTACCAATTAAGCATATTAGGTGATGTGCCTCTCTGTAATGAGAAAGGGTGTGGTCTAATGACATCAACACCCTATATCAGGTGTGCATAGTTATTAGGCAACTTCCTTTCCTTTGGCAAAATGGGTCAAAAGAAGGACTTGACAGGCTCAGAAAAGTCAAAATTAGTGAGATATCTTGCAGAGGGATGCAGCACTTAAAATTGCAAAGCTTCTGAAGCGTGATCATCGAACAATCAAGCGTTTCATTCAAAATAGTCAACAGGGTCGCAAGAAGCGTGTGGAAAAACCAAGGCGCAAAATAACTGCCCATGAACTGAGAAAAGTCAAGCGTGCAGCTGCCAAGATGCCACTTGCCACCAGTTTGGCCATATTTCAGAGCTGCAACATCACTGGAGTGCCCAAAAGCACAAGGTGTGCAATACTCAGAGACATGGCCAAGGTAAGAAAGGCTGAAAGACGACCACCACTGAACAAGACACACTAGCTGAAACGTCAAGACTGGGCCAAGAAATATCTCAAGACTAATTTTTCTAAGGTTTTATGGACTGATGAAATGAGAGTGAGTCTTGATGGGCCAGATGGATGGGCCCGTGGCTGGATTGGTAAAGGGCAGAGAGCTCCAGTCCGACTCAGACGCCAGCAAGGTGGAGGTGGAGTACTGGTTTGGGCTGGTATCATCAAAGATGAGCTTGTGGGGCCTTTTCGGGTTTAGGATGGAGTCAAGCTCAACTCCCAGTCCTACTGCCAGTTTCTGGAAGACACCTTCTTCAAGCAGTGGTACAGGAAGAGTCTGCATCCTTCAAGAAAAACATGATTTTCATGCAGGACAATGCTCCATCACACGCGTCCAAGTACTCCACAGCGTGGCTGGCAAGAAAGGGTATAAAAGAAGAAAATCTAATGACATGGCCTCCTTGTTCACCTGATCTGAACCCCATTGAGAACCTGTGGTCCATCATCAAATGTGAGATTTACAAGGAGGGAAAACAGTACACCTCTCTGAACAGTGTCTGGGAGGCTGTGGTTGCTGCTGCACGCAATGTTGATGGTGAACAGATCAAAACACTGACAGAATCCATGGATGGCAGGCTTTTGAGTGTTCTTGCAAAGAAAGGTGGCTATATTGGTCACTGATTTGTTTTTGTTTTGTTTTTGAATGTCAGAAATGTATATTTGTGAATGTTGAGATGTTATATTGGTTTCACTGGTAAAAATAATTGAAATGGGTATATATTTGTTTTTTGTTAAGTTGCCTAATAATTATGCACAGTAATAGTCGCCTGCACACACAGATATCCCCCTAAAATAGCTATAACTAAAAACAAACTAAAAACTACTTCCAAAACTATTCAGCTTTGATATTAATGAGTTTTTTGGGTTCATTGAGAACATGGTTGTTGTTCAATAATAAAATTAATCCTCAAAAATACAACTTGCCTAATAATTCTGCACTCCCTGTAATGCAGGTGGGGAATCCCCATCTGTATTGGATTTGATGGTCCTTGAGTGTGGAGGTAATATAGCGCAGGTCCCTCCGCTTCTGGAGGGTTGCTGGACACAAATCTGTGTAAATTTGAATTTCTGTATCCTCAAAGACCAAAGGGTGTTTATTCCTGGAGTGCCGCAGAATTTCCTCCTTGTCCCGGTAGGACAAGAGTTTGATAATAATGTCCCTAGGTGGGGCCCTGGCTGGAGGTTTAGGCCTAAGGGCCCGGTGGGCTCTTTCCACCGGGATTTCAGCTGCATTGGGGGCGTTCTTGAGGTACTTGAACAGGGCCTGCACATACCTTTCTATATCAGGTGGGGCCACTGTCTCAGGGACCCCACGGAGCCTCAAGTTGTTGTGCCGGCTCCTATTTTCTAGGTCCTCAATCCTGTCAGTGAGGTTTTGAACTGAAGCTTCCTGCGACTGTATATTACTGACCTGTTGTTGGAGATCAGACTGAATTGCTTCTTGTGCCTCCTCCATCTGGGTGACTCTATGGTCTACAGCAGCAATGTCTTTTTTAAGCTCACCAAATAGTAATTTTACATCAAACATTGCCACTTTTATGTCATTCTTAGAGGAGAGGTGCCTGATATCCTCTTTAGTAACATAATGAGATAGTGGTGGGTCTGAGTTGGATGTCTGGACTGCGGTGTTCTGCTTGCTGGGTTCCACACTATCCCTGTTAACATTTGAGGTGGTGTCTGTTGCAATGAGATAATTTTCCATGCTAGAGGATTGGGATCCTTTAAGGGGTTTAGCAATGCGTCTATTAGCCATGTTAATAACTTTGGGGAAAGTGGGTTATTGCTGTACAGGCACCCTGCACTGACCTCAGGGAGGGAGGCTCCGGGGCTGCCGTTGTGTACTCAGCTGCTATTCTACCGCCCTGCCGGTTCTTTTGTTACTGTATGTTTAATTATATTTATCTCCCCCTTCTCAGTGATACACGATAGCAATCTTATATAGAGGGTGCTGCGTCGAGTATAGTGTTGCTGTGCTTCTAGGAATTACTTCTATCAGGCTAGGAATGAACTGGGAGACCCCCCTCCAGCCAGGCCTCAGGGTTCTATCTATAGCACTCACTTTAGTATCGCTTGACTGGCGCTCAGGCCCACCCTGTGCTCGGATTCCCTCTTATCGAGGATGTGACCTCTGTTGTCCGTGAACTGGTCGAGCTGTGAATCTCCGCTGGGTGTTTTGTATGGTTGTGGTCAGCCGATCGGGTGTTGGTGATATGAGTATCTACACGGGTGGCGTGATCTAGGTATGATGCGGCAGGATTTTCTACGGCACAGTGCTGTTGTTATCCTCAGGCGTGGGACTCCGGTCCGGTCAAAAAGCCTCTGTGCAGCAGGTTGATCACACGTTCTGGTGTGGTGTGCACACCAAAGTCAGGTTAGGCACTGGTGAAATGGCGGCTGGTTCCGCTCTGTATTAGGCCTCGCCACGCACCTTGTTAGTAAGGGGTTTCACACTGCTCAGATAAGTCACAGGTTTAGTAGTTTAGTCCACTCAGTTCTCAGGAGCTATTGCTATATTTTTCCCAGTTCTGACACGCTGTGGGTTACTTTCAACCTTTCATAAGATAACTGAGGCTTCAGAGCTAACTTAGAATGCGGCCATCAGCTAGTGTGGCCAAGCTCCGTCCCCCAAAAGAAGCCATTTTTATAAAAAAGTGTGTGCTCTAGTTTATAGAAAATGTGAGTACAATTCTCACATAAATTATATAATACTTAGAACCAACGGAAAACAAACTGGCACTACACTATAGATATAGGTGAGATAGGAATTATAAAATTCCGGTGCTGCCCCTCAAAATATTATATGAACAACAAGACAGGAAAGTAAGGGGTTACACTCACTCTCACTCTAATTAAAGATATAAAGTAAAACCATTCATACTTTATTAATCAAAAGTTAAAACCAGGATAAACATCCCTGATAGGTAAGTTACACTACCCACAACCACCTATTTAACAATATTAAAAGCAAAAAGGGCCCTCCTAACACTCCTCTGTTTCCTGGCCAATAACTGGAAACATCGGCATCAGGTGGCTGGAGTGATAGGATAAGCCTGTAAAGAACGTGCTGTACAAACGCGTTTCGGCTATTAAAAAGCCTTTATCAATGTTTCACATTCAATGCCTAAAAGAATAAGCCGAGGCTCCGATGTTCGGAGCTTAATATATCTCCATAACACCGGTTAGCAGCCAATCCGAGGCATATCACAGACTCCACCTTCAATTCCTCCAATCGGTTACGGGCTTAATTCACGCCCATAAGAAAGGATCCTTCTGATTGGAGCTATGCCGCACACCTCGTCATTGGTGCAGTGTTCAGTTTATTATGCATAATCCACGTCCATAAGAAAGTCTCCTTCTGATTGGAGCAATGCCGCACATCTTGTCATTGGTGCGATATCGGACTTTGTGAATTGTGCATAAAATACTACTAAAGCCTCAAATACAAATAACCATAAGCAGCATTTAATTATTCCATCTAACATGTCATCTTTCCAAAATTATGTTTAGTTATTATATATAGCTTATATGGAGAAATAAAAGCAGATAAATGCTAACGATATTACATTGCCGAGTGAGTTAATTCTGTAGTTTGCGGGCATAAAATACTCTGCAGTCAGATTTATCATACCAACACAGAAGTATGTGTTCGTGCATGATTAATACCAGCATTAAATCACTCTACGATCAAACATATCGTCTTGTGTCAAACTATATATGTAGCAGAATTCTTATATCAGACCACAGCCACATTAATTATCTTTCAAAACAAGGGGACAATATTTGTGCATTATCCCAGAGATTGAGGACATTAAGTCATATGTGGGTTAGTGGATAAATATTAAGATCTCTTATCGCTTATAAATAATTAACTCCATATTCAGCACATCAATACATCAGCATCAGTGTATAACAATGATGGAAATTTACAGGTCAAAATTATATACAGACGTGGGAGAAACACTCAATGGTGTAAAGTTGAAATGTATATAAAAAACTCAGACACCCCAAATACGACCTAGTAGAAGCTATTTGCTTGCTTCCAAACTATGACTGTTAATAGGGGTACGTCGGTCTAATGTGTTCCATATACATATAACTTCTTAAAGGCATATCCCACTCCTATTATAAAATACTATTCTAGCAGTTGTGTGTATATTATCCATTGATTCTAAGAAAATGTATAAAACACAATAGAATCCTCAGGTAAAATAACTATTTAAAGTCTAACATTTCATATTGCTACATCTATCATGTCATATAAGATGTCACTAATTTTATTGATTAGTACCAGAAATCACATGCTTATCATAGAATAGCAATTATACATCAGATGATTATTGATGTTAAAAATGACCTGTAAATGCTACTGGTTATTTTAGATATACACCCAGTAATTGTTGAATTCGTTCATGCCATTTGATATGACCGTGTTCAGATTAAAGACCCATTTAGTTTCCATCTTAAGGAGTTTTTGTTCAGTTTCCCCCCCCCCTTATACCTGGTTTAAGTTTTTCAAGACCCCAACATCGCATTACATTGGTATTTCCATTATGAGATTGCAGAAAGTGTTTAGCCACACTAGTAATTTGTTTTTTCTTTTCTACATCTCTATGGGCTGTCCTTATATTACTTAGATGCTCGGTCATACGTGTGCCAAGGCAGCGTGTAGTCATACCAACGTATAATAAATTACAACTGCAAGATAAACAGTTAATCACGTTTGTACTCTGACAATTAATGTGTTCTTTAATGGCCCACGTTTTACCAAATCTATCCACTATAGTGCTACACTTTATCTATTGCCAAAAATACATAAAGATGTCTCCAAACCACCCGGAAGAATGATAGTCTCCGGGATAGGCTCTCTAACGGAGAAAGCAAGCAGATACATCGATGCTAGGCTCAGATACATTGTTGAATCCCTTCCATCATATACAAGGGACACAATGCATCTTTTGAATAAAGTAAATGATTTAAAACTAGATATGAATTCTTCATTATTGGTAACGTGCGATGTAGAGTCGCTCTACACTAGTATTAAAACTGAATGGGGGTGTATAACGGTCTTTTACTATCTGGATAAAAATACCATAATGAGTCAGGAGACTAAGGAGTTTATACTAAAGTTGTTGGAATTTGTTTTAACGCACAATTTTTTCGTCTTTGATGACAAATTCTATTTACAAACTTGTGGTACGGCCATGGGCACGTGTTGTGCCCCAACATACGCAAATATATATCTGGGCTGGTGGGAGGAAACGGTGGTATTCCATGAGAACCACAAACATCTCACCCAATATATATCCCACTGGTCCAGATATATAGACGACATATTCTTTGTATGGAATGGCCCGGAAGACCTCCTGACAGAATTAATAAGTATTCTCAATGTTAATCCTTTTGGATTATATCTGACTTCAACTGTAGAAAGATCGAAAGTGGAATTTCTAGATCTGTACATACAAAAGTCTGATAATGCAATTATAACCGATGCATACAGAAAACCCACATCAACAAACAACATCCTACATGCTAGTAGTTACCATCACCCGAATACTATTAAGGGATTACCCATGGGGGAGTACATACGTTTGAGACGTAATTGCAGTACCATTGAGAATTTCAAAGAGTCAGCTAGAGATCTGAAACAGAGACTACTTGAACGTGGGTATTCAAGGAAATTACTTGCTAAGGCATACAATAATGCTTTACGCAAAGACCGTAAGGAGTTACTAACTCCGAGATTAAAGACAAATGACACCCCCCTGAGGTTTATTACCACCTACTCACCAGTAAGTAATGAGATCACAAACATTCTTCAAACACATTGGCATGTCCTTACCCAAGACACCCTATTAAAACCATTGTTACCCAATAGGCCCCTAATAACATATAGTAGAGCTAACAATCTTCGTGACAAGTTGGTTAACAGTCACTACGATAGAAATGCTAAAAGGAATCCTATATACAAGGGGTTTTTTGCGTGCAGGCACTGCAAAGTGTGCCAACACATGGTAAAAAAACAATCTATAGTGGATAGATTTGGTAAAACGTGGGCCATTAAAGAACACATTAATTGTCAGAGTACAAACGTGATTTACTGTTTATCTTGCAGTTGTAATTTATTATACTTTGGTATGACTACACGCTGCCTTGGCACACGTATGACCGAGCATCTAAGTAATATAAGGACAGCCCATAGAGATGTAGAAAAGAAAAAACAAATTACTAGTGTGGCTAAACACTTTCTGCAATCTCATAATGGAAATACCAATGTAATGCGATGTTGGGGTCTTGAAAAACTTAAACCAGGTATAAGAGGGGGGGGGGGGAAACTGAACAAAAACTCCTTAAGATGGAAACTAAATGGGTCTTTAATCTGAACACGGTCATACCAAATGGCATGAACTAATTCAACAATTACTGGGTGTATATCTAAAATAACCAGTAGCATTTACAGGTCATTTTTAACATCAATAATCATCTGATGTATAATTGCTATTCTATGATAAGCATGTGATTTCTGGTACTAATCAATAAAATTAGTGACATCTTATATGACATGATAGATGTAGCAATATGAAATGTTAGACTTTAAATAGTTATTTTACCTGAGGATTCTATTGTGTTTTATACATTTTCTTAGAATCAATGGATAATATACACACAACTGCTAGAATAGTATTTTATAATAGGAGTGGGATATGCCTTTAAGAAGTTATATGTATATGGAACACATTAGACCGACGTACCCCTATTAACAGTCATAGTTTGGAAGCAAGCAAATAGCTTCTACTAGGTCGTATTTGGGGTGTCTGAGTTTTTTATATACATTTCAACTTTACACCATTGAGTGTTTCTCCCACTTCTGTATATAATTTTGACCTGTAAATTTCCATCATTGTTATACACTGATGCTGATGTATTGATGTGCTGAATATGGAGTTAATTATTTATAAGCGATAAGAGATCTTAATATTTATCCACTAACCCACATATGACTTAATGTCCTCAATCTCTGGGATAATGCACAAATATTGTCCCCTTGTTTTGAAAGATAATTAATGTGGCTGTGGTCTGATATAAGAATTCTGCTACATATATAGTTTGACACAAGACGATATGTTTGATCGTAGAGTGAATTAATGCTGGTATTAATCATGCACGAACACATACTTCTGTGTTGGTATGATAAATCTGACTGCAGAGTATTTTATGCCCGCAAACTACAGAATTAACTCACTCGGCAATGTAATATCGTTAGCATTTATCTGCTTTTATTTCTCCATATAAGCTATATATAATAACTAAACATAATTTTGGAAAGATGACATGTTAGATGGAATAATTAAATGCTGCTTATGGTTATTTGTATTTGAGGCTTTAGTAGTATTTTATGCACAATTCACAAAGTCCGATATCGCACCAATGACAAGATGTGCGGCATTGCTCCAATCAGAAGGAGACTTTCTTATGGACGTGGATTATGCATAATAAACTAAGCACTGCACCAATGACGAGGTGTGCAGCATAGCTGCAATCGGAAGGATCCTTTCTTATGGGCGTGAATTAAGCCCCTAACCGATTGGAGGAATTGAAGGTGGAGTCTGTGATATGCCTCGGATTGGCTGCTAACCGGTGTTATGGAGATATATTAAGCTCCGAACATCGGAGCCTCGGCTTATTCTTTTAGGCATTGAATGTGAAACATTGATAAAGGCTTTTTAATAGCCGAAACGCGTTTGTACAGCACGTTCTTTACAGGCTTATCCTATCACTCCAGCCACCTGATGCCGACGTTTCCAGTTATCAGCCAGGAAACAGAAACAGAGGAGTGTTAGGAGGGCCCTTTTTGCTTTTAATATTGATAAATAGGTGGTTGTGGGTAGTGTAACTTACCTATCAGGGATGTTTATCCTGGTTTTAACTTTTGATTAATAAAGTATGAATGGTTTTACTTTATATCTTTAATTAGAGTGAGAGTGAGTCCTATAGATATCATACCAGGATCTCAGATTCCTCATGGGAAGATATATCCATTATCCCAAACAGAATTAACTTATCTGAGATCATATTTAGATGAAAATCTGAAGAAGGTATTTATTACTCATTCTACATCACCTGCAGCCGCAGGCATGTTCCTGGTAAAAAATAAAGATGGAACACTATGCCCTATTATTGATTATAGAGCTTTAAATGCCACTACAATTAAAAACAGATACCCATTACCTTTGATCCCTGAACTCCTAGAACGGCTTAATGGAGCTACTATATACACAAAGCTTTATCTGAAGGGAGCTTATAATCTCATTAGAATTAGAAAGGGGGATGAATGGGAGACAGCTTTCCGAACACGCTATGGTCTCTTCCAATATAACATGCCTTTTGGTCTTACAAATGCCCCCGCAACGTTCCAATTTTTTATCAATGAAATATTCCATCTGACAGACGTCTGCGTCATAATTTACCTTGACGACATATTGATTTATTCTAAAGATCAAGACCAACATGAGAAACATGTTTGGTGGGTACATTATAACTCCAAATAAAATAGAAATGGATCCAGAAAAAATAACCGCCATTCTGAACTGGCCTACACCTACCACCATAAAGACCGTACAACGGTTTGTTGGATTTGCAAATTTCTATAGGAAATTTATAAAAAACTTTTCCTCAATAGTCAAACCTTTAACTCAGCTAACTAAAAAAAGAACATAGATTCAAATGGACTGAGGAAGCTCAAGTAGCTTTCACTTCCTTAAAACAGTGTTTCACCACAGCACCTGTCTTAAGTATGCCAGATTACAATTCCAAATTCATCTTGGAAGTGGATGCCTCCAACACTGGAATCGGTGCAGTGTTATGTCAGATAGATTACAATACCACTGAATCCCATCCAATAGAATTCTACTCCAGGGCATTAACAACAGCAGAAAACAATTATTGTGTTGGTGACAAAGAATTATTGGCTATAAAATGTTTACTTGAACATTGGAGGCATATCCTTGAAGGCTCCAAAGAAGCTTTCATTATTTATACTGACCACAAGAATTTAGAGTACATCAAAAGAAATAAAACTTTAACAGCCCGACAGGTGAGATGGTCCCTGTTCCTAGACCGTTTAAATTTTTTCATTACCTATAGGCCGAGACATCAGAATACCAAGGCTGATGCCTTATCCCGTCAATTTGAAACTTCGCCTGAAAAGGAGATCATAGTACCTACTATACCTCTTGAAAACTTTTTGGGTAATCTTACCACTTTAGAAGAAGAAGTAATAGAAGCATTAAAAAACGAAGTGAACCCACCTAAACTATGCAACATAAATCCAACCACAGGTCTCTGGTATCATGAAAACAAACTTTATATCCCAGAAACCTTACGGAAAACAATCCTAACTCATACACATGACAGTACTATGTCTGGACATGTAGGTATTCAAAAAACTATAGACTTAACTAAAAGACACTTCTGGTGGCCTCACTTAGAAAAAGATATATATAATTATATCTCCACTTGTGATGTTTGTGCTTGTAACAAATTAGAACACAAAAAGCCTGTAGGACTACTCATGCCTCTACCAATTCCTGATAAACCCTGGTCCACTATATCTATGGACTTCATAGTAGACTTACCTGTGTCACAAAATTTCAACACCATACTAGTTATAATAGACCATTTAACACGGCTGGCACATTTTGTACCACTTAAACGACTTCCGACTGCAAAAACCACTGCAAAAGTATTTGTAGAGTC
The DNA here is from genome assembly GCF_027579735.1 of Bombina bombina. NCBI lineage: Eukaryota > Metazoa > Chordata > Amphibia > Anura > Bombinatoridae > Bombina > Bombina bombina. Next base: position 1,384,266,318 of record NC_069500.1, read on the forward strand.
TGTTGTACGTTTACATGGGTTACCCAATAACATTATCACTGCCAGAGGTACTCAATTTACCTCCTCCTTTTGGAGAGCTATGTGTAAACTATTAAAGATCAATTCCAGATACTCCACAACATTTCACCTCAAACAAATGGTTTAACCGAAAGGTTGAACCAAACCATAGAACAGTACTTGAGGTGTTATATTACATATCTCCAAGATGATTGGGATTCCTATCTCCCCATGGCAGAGTTTTCCCATAACAACTCTAAATCCACATCTATTAAAATGTCACCATTTTATGACACGTATGGATACCATCCAAACACCATATCATTATCTAACATCGATGTTAACTCTCCTAGTGCAACAGCATACTTAACCAATTTGCATGAAAGAATGGAATTACTTAAATCTCATCTAACTGAAGCTAAAGAACACCAAAAGCAGTATTATGATCTAAAACATAGACCCAGTCCAAATTTTAAGATAGGAGACCAAGTACTATTGTCCACTAAACACCTTAAACTACACTTACCGAGCAAAAAATTGGCTAACCAGTTTATAGGGCCATTTGTTGTTAACAAAATCATTAATCCTAACGCCATTGGATTACATCTACCGAAGGACTGTAAGATTCACACAACATTTCATGAGTCATTATTAAAGCCCTATCGATCAGATCATCGAAGACTTAACTTGAATAAACCACCATCACTACTTGTCAACGATCAGGAGCAATTCGAGATCCAGACCATTCTGGACTCTAGAATATGCCGCAACAAATTGGAGTATTTAATTAGGGGGAAAGGTTATGGTTCTGAAGAGTATTCTTGGCAACCCTCCAGTGATGTTCATGCCCTGCATTTGCTTCTCCTTTTCCACCGACGGTATCCTTCTAAACCCCGAGAGGGATCCCCTGGAGTGCTCCCTTGAGGAGGGGGATATGTGATATACCTTTAAGGTATATCCCCTCCCTCATTTTTTCATCCTATTTAAGGGAGTCAATTGCACCTGAAACTTGCCTGAAAATTGAAGAACAGTTTTGTTGTAAGCTAAGCACTACTAAACTTAGTTACTTTTTCTCAGGTCATACTTAAGTCTCTCTGGGACTCCATAGATTTATTCTGTCAAGCAACGTTAATACTAGCAAACCTGTTTTAGTTATTTTGCTAAACCTTCTGTACTATTTTTTGAGCAACTTTCAGCAAGTCTCTTGCAGCACTTTTTCCGGATTACGCCTTCAGGCAGTAGCAGGATGGATCTACTTTTTCCAGCGTTCCGGAACTAAGCCACACTCACACCGGACTGATCAGGTCACGGAACAGACCTCTGCAGACCTCTAACAAGAAGTACAGGTATCGTACATATGAACTCCTAATTGTTATATCATCATAACTGCTTCAGCATTTTTGAACTCTTGTTATCACGAGTATTACCGTCATATGTTTTGGTTATGCTTGTTCATCTCTAAGCTGGTCCGCAACAGGTTTCCTTCCCTGCATTTACTTACCTGTTAATCCGTGTACAAATCCATACCTATCATATTCCTAAATTTTGATGTGGACTTACAACATCATTTAAAGAATCCTAAGTTGTACATAGGTATGAATGTGGGTTTGATTTGAGATTGTATATATTTTATCGCGACCGTTTGTGTGAGTGTGTGAAGACATCTATTGTAAAGACACTGGATATTCATTTCCATATTGGAGCTGAGTTCACTTTTCCAGATTGTGAATAAGAAAGGGATCACTGCATTGACTCAGAATTAACCTATAGTAAGCTGGACTTTCTGTCTAAGGCTCAGTGCCTGAACCTTATAGGTTATATCAGCTTTATTCCCACAAGGGTTTAAACTACATGGATCTCAAATTACAATCTTGTTGAGGACTTGTAAATAATAATCCTCACATTTTGTCTTCTTCTTTATTAAGAGTCTCACTGTATATTACCCAGACATCATAGCCATTGTTGTCTGGGGGATACTTACCAAGAGCAGCATTCCCTAACAAGTAAACTCAGGTTGATAGGTTCTCACAATCCGTGTTTTCCAGGGTAATTCTTTGATCTGCTAAAGAACTGCCCATGGTGGTGAAGGAGAAGCTGGGAAAGGAAGTTGATTTGGGAAGGATGGTGGGCGCATTCAAGGTGCCTATGATGGAGGATCTGATTGTGTCACCTTTGGGTGTGGTCCCTAAAAAGGACCCAGGTAAGTAGAGGATGATATATCACTTGTATAAGAACAAAGCTTTGGTGAATGATGGGATTGATAAGGATTGGTTTACGTCTCGTATGCTTCATATGACATTGTGATCAGATAGATCAGGAAGATGGGATGAGGGACTTTGTTTGCAAAGGCTGACATTGATGTTGGATTTTGATTGCTACCGATTCAACCTGACACTTATAGGCTTTTGGGTTGTTTCTTTGATGGTGGGTTCTATGTCCACCTCTTACTACAAATAGGCTGCACCTTCTTATATACATAATTGTAACTCTTCAGTTCATTCATGCAGTGGGTTGTGTGTAAGAGGTCTATTGAATTATCCATGCTGCATTACTTGGAGTATTTTTGTTTGTTGGTCCTGGGGAGTCAAAGGTGTGCTAGCGTTTAATGGAAGCTTTCCAGCAGATGTCCAGTTGGTTTTTGATCACTGTGGCCTTTGACAAGTTGGAGGGTCCAATATGGGGATCAGTACAATAGACACAGTGGCAATGGAGTGCTGCCAATAAGGTTTTTTATTCATTAGTGTCAATTGGTGACTGTCTAGCGGTACAAAATTTAAGGCTGAAACAGCTGTAATCAGTAATTGAAAAGAACATTTTGCCTGCAGTATCATTCCTATTGGATGAATCTTCAACAAGAGGTTGTCATTGGTGATGGCTTGGGCTAGGAACACTAAGCATTTAATTTGGCTTACACAGGAAGATCTGAAGGTGGGCAACATTCTTGGAAAGTTTCAACAGCACTAATATTATTCAGGTACCTTGCAAACTAGCATCTGAGTTAGGCTTGTTTATCAATACCTTTGGAAGTGTTGTTTTTGAGGCATACTTTTAGGGGAATTGTGTGCTGCTATGTGGCAGGCGAAGTGTTTTTTTTGTCTAATTTAGTAATCTTAGAGTTGTTTTCTATTATGGTTTAGCTATTTGTTTGGGGAGATCATTTGTTTGGGACTCATGTTTTTTTTTTTCCTTTCTAATAATCTGGGAGAGGTGTTGGCCATCAACAACCTTTCAGCCTCATAAACATCGGTGAACAGGCTTCCAGACTCTCTCGTTTGCTGTTGGAGAGATTCCATTCACTGACTCCCCAGGCAGACAAAGTAGGGAAGAGTTTCCCAGAATTTCTGTGGGACCTAGTTGGGACTACTTGGTGGGCTTGGCATCTCTAGCACATCATACTTTTAATTCTTATGTTAATGTATGGGTGAGGTGGTTTGATTTAGTTTTATGATGTGCCAAGCATTGAAGGGTTTTCATAGGATCAGTAGGCACATAGATGTGCAGACCAGTTTATTTTCCATTGTTGCGCTGCTAGGTGGCAGGCGAAGTGTTTTTTTTGTTGTCTAACTTAGTATTCTTAGAGTTGTTTTCTATTATGGAGAGGTATTTACCATTGTTGGAGAGGTATTGCCAGCCCTCTTTGGTATCTGTTGCCAAAACTGGGTGCATATAAGGTTGAAACACTAGCCATTTAACCCATGCATGATTAAGGGTTATTAACCCCGAAACATCACTGTATTTTGTATGTCCTAATAAAGAATTGAAATTGTAAGGTGCTGTGGACATCTTTACATTATTGGATCTATTTTTGGGAGAATAGGCAGTTCTCCAGTCTTCACGAGCACCGTGACCAGTTAGTGCTGTTCCAGTCCTACAGTCTTAAAAATATCTGCTGCCTAGGCACAAGCACACTGGTTCTTTAAGATATGCAACTTGAAAAGGACAAAAACGTGGGTACAGATGGTACCAAAATGTTTGCTAATACAGAATTAGATGCTGCACGCATCACCACTTTAGTAAAAGGCTCAAGGAACTTCTTGAGAACTGCACGAAGTGAAAATTTGGGCAAAGAATATGATCAACTCAAATTCAAACAAACGAAGTGGGATTCACACGCCACCACTTTAGCCGAATACTACCAGGTTAAAAGAATACCCAGGGGGCTACGGATGAGTACTTGCCTGACTCAACTTAAGGACAACAAAGAGTATTTTGACACCTTCAAGGCTATTTTAAACAAATGCTTGTATGACATAATGGTACTCCCCGTAGAGTCCCTATTGAAGGGGATGGAGTTACAGGATGCAAAAATCAAGAAAAACAGAGATGAGTTGCTGGGTGGTGACCGCAGAGGAAGTCACCACCCTAGAAAAGCAGATAGAGTTCTTGAGGGATGAAGACGATTATTGGAAAGGATATGTTTACAAATGGTGCTACAGTAGCTATGGCAACTGGTTTGCCAATGGAGTAAGAGCAAGATGCATGGCCAATCAACAACAATCACGTCAAACACGTCATAGATGAGGGACTGCAGGATCATCCATGCAAGACAGCTCATCAGAGCAATCCTCCTCCCTTTTAGATCAGAGCGGGGAAAAAAGTACCGCCGAGGGGGTCGCAAACACGGCAGGCGGCCGAGGAAACAGTGGTATGATGATAAAGAGATTGCAGAACAAGGAGAACAAAACACAGAACCGCAAGTAAACTGCCATGGGCAGAATGACATGACTCTTAACACAGTAGTTAATATCTCTAGCCATGAATTGACTGTAGAAGAGCAAGAGCTCCTTGATAAAGGTTTACCCTTTTGTCCTTACTCCAATACTATTTTCTTTAAACTGGAAAAAGCTTTGTATACATTTTTTCGTCACATAAAATTAAAGCTGTGGTTTGCAAATTGTGACAACATGAGCAACACTATTCAAAGAGATAAGGGTACTAATTGGTCTTTGGCTGTGTTAGGGCTCTACAAAAAAATACAGCACATTCAACCCTAACATTAATAAGTACAGTATAAATACATACATAAAATTAGTAGAGAATGATGTGAAAAAAACTTAAAAACCAGCATAAACAGAAAGAAACAAAAATGCAGGTGATTAAACATTTCTCAGCAGCCGATCAAAAAGCACTTAAATCTTTGAAAAATCACTCTAACTTAATTTTGAAAGGGGAAAACAAGGGAGGAGCCACTGTCATAATGGACAAGAATTATTATATAGGGAAATTAAACTGACAATTACAAGACCAAAGCACATATAAAAGGTTCACATCTAATCATTTAATCTATATACAAAAAGAAATCACATATATCCTGAAAAGATCTTTGGATCAGGGCAGTATTGATAAAAAATGAAAATTTTCTATATATCAATAATCCCTGTACCCCCATATTTTATACAGTCCCAAAAATTCACAAGGACAGCAAGAGGCCCCCTGATAGACCCATAGAGGTCAATTTATCAAGCTCCATATGGAGCTTGATGCCCCTTGTTTGAAGGCTCCCCGGAAACAGAAGTTATGAAGCAGTGGTCTAAAGCCTGCTGCTTCATAACTTGCCCGCCTACTCTGAGACTGCGGATAGAAATCAACCAGATTGAATATGATCGGGTTAATTGACATTAGCGCTGCGGAATCTGTTGGTAGCGCTGCGGAATCTGTTGGCGCTCTACAAATAACCGATAATAATAATAATAATAATAATAATTGACACCCCTTGCTAGCGTCCAATTGGCCGCTAATCTGCAGGGGGCGGCATTGCACCAGCAGTTCACAAGAACTGCTGGTGCAATGATAAATGCCGACAGTGTATGCAGCGGACATGATACGCTACATCTTATCATGTCCACTCGCACTTACATAAATATACCCCATAGTCTCCAGTGTAGAATTAGTGTATTCTAATATTTCAATTTTTTGGGATAAAATATTACAAACAAAAGTTAACAAAATGTCATCATACATAAAAGATACCAACCATTTTCAAAAGAAAGCTAAAGCTCTTGAGCTTCCATCAAACAGGTTTTTACTATACACTATGGATGTAAAAAGCCTGTACACTTGCAATAAACATGGCATAGCAATTATTATTAAAATAATTACTGACCAATACTGTGTGCACTAAATCCCAGGGATACTTTATTGAAGAAATGCTTAGACTCATTATTTTCTCGAATTATTTCTTATTTAAAGATGAGTGGTACAAGTAAGGGGGACTGCCATGGGGTTCAATGTTGCCCCATCATATGCCAATCTGTTCATGAATGAAATTGAAGAAAGGGTTATCTATGACAATGAGAATTTCATGAAGTATGGATCTATATGGTGGAGATATATAGATGACATCTTTTGCATATGGTGGGGTGACATGGGTACCCTCAAGGAATTTTTTAAAGAGCTAAACTCATCTGTGGAGGGCTTGGAATTGAGTGTGTCATATAGTGAGGAGAGTGTCACATTTCTAGACACATAGGCAGGGACATGTTAATGGATAGACCAACAAGGCCGGTGCCTAGAGCGACAGATTTTTGGGGGCAGCACTTGCCCCAGCCGCTGCACGATATGTAGCTTTAAAAAAAAAAATATTTTGACAGATGGCTTAACGCCAGCGCTCATGTGACCGGCTTTTAGCCGAAGCCACTTGATGTTTTGAAACAGCCGCCTTCCTGTTTGTTGGGGCACACATGGCTGGGATCTCCCAGGCAGATGAGAAGAAGTGAGTGTGACAGGAGACGGAGACTCACTGATTGGTGTGGTGGAGAGTGGCCAGCGGGCGTAAAGGAGTCAGTCAGCTGAGTGGACAGTCTGGGACTCCTCACGACTTAAATCAGGTAGGGGCCAGGCCAGGGCACTGCCACAGCTGTCAGCGCCACTGAATATTGCTGAGAGACATAAGGGAGTCAGAGAGAGACTTAGAGCTAGCTGCTGCCACAATGTCATTATTTGATTTAATTATCTTGATTTTGTCTGCTGCACAAGTCTGCAGTGTTTTTCTTTGCAATTGCTTGTTTTGATAAATAATCAACGATTAAACACTTCTTAATAATATAGTATTTATTCCACTGCAGATAGGATAGGTCTAGGATACCTATCCTATCTGAAGTGGAAAAAAATGCTATGTATTAAAAAAAGTGTTTAATCACTGATTCGTTATTATAACTTCGTATTTATCAAGCAATTGCAAAGGAAAAACACTGTGGACTTGTGCAGACAAAATCAAGATATTTAAATCAAATAATCTATAATCTATGACATTTCAAGTCTTCTAAAATGTTGACAGTGTTGTTGACTACTTGAGTTGACTTGCATGTGAGCCCCCTTTCTAGCCCCCATATAAAGAGATATCTATCTTATGTACAGTAAAGTTGTAAATTAAACTGTATTACTTCGCTCATTTCTGTTTTATTAAATGGTACCACACTACCTGTCCTCAGCCCTCCTGAGCTATTTACAAAGTATTGTTTAAATATTGTGAAAAGAAGAGCTAACATTTCTTTGTTAGGGAGTGAGAGTTGTGGTTCTGGCTTAGCTGCAAAAATGGGCATTGAAGCATTGATTGAATTGAAATCATTTGAACAAAAGTTAAATTGAATGATTCCTATCTTTGCTTAGCATTTTATGTGTTATACTCTACTAGTGTAACTTCTGGCTCAAAAATTAAGGTTTCCAAAAGAGGTACAGCACCACAATAAATATCCAGATTCTAGAGGTATCTTATCTGCTCACAAACTAGCATGAAATTAAGCCAGGGTTAGGGTATCATGTACTGTCTTTACTTGTTTTCATTATTTTTTTCAAGCACTGCAGTGCAACTGCAAGGCAAGCTGTAGCCATCACTGCTCACTGTATATTATTTAACTATTCTCAGGGGACGTGCACTCATAGGAGGCAGGTTAGGCAGGGCCTACCCTGCCATATGGGGCCAAAGCTTAAAGGGACACTGTACCCAAAAAAATTTCTTTTGTAATTCAGAAAAAGCATGCAATTTTAAGCAACTTTCTAATTTACTCCTATTATCAATTTTTCTTCTTTCTCTTGCTATCTTTATTTGAAAAAGAAGGCATCAAATGTTTTTTTTTTGTTTCAGTACTCTGGACAGCACTTTTTTATTGGTGGATGAATTTATCCACCAATCAGCAAGGACAACCCAGGTTGTTCACAAAAAATGGGCCGGCATCTAAACTTACATTCTTGCGTTTCAAATAAAGCTACTAAGAGAATGAAGAAAATTTGATAATAGGAGTAAATTAGAAAGTTGCTTAAAATGTCATGCTCTATCTGAATCACAAAAGAAAAAATTTGGTTACAGTGTCCCTTTAATTAAATTTTAATAATAAAAAAAAAAAAGTCCCAAAAATCGCCCCCCATGTAATGCTATGGAGAGGCAGCTACAGGAATGCTTCTCTCCATTGCAGTACATGGGTCAAAGGAAAAGATGTGCTACAGCGCCACCTGTGTTCTTTCAATATATTGCCAGCAAAAATTGGGACCAATAGGAGGCACCCCTCTTGATGCCTTCTAGCAAGGGAGCCAATCAGAGATGGTCATGTTCTCCTGGTGATTGACAGCACAAGGAGAACATGACCAGCTTGATTGGCTTCCTGCTCATGCGCAAGGGAGCAGCATTGACAGCGCGGCACTGGCGGGAAGAAGAGACTGCTGCCTCCTGTGAGTGACCTGTCATCTGGACCGGAGTTGCCTTCACTTGCTGTGATCTGACAGGACTCTTCAATCAGCTGCTGCCTAGCCCCTGCTTCTCTCTACGGTAAGTACTGAATTACACACACACACCCTTTACCCTAACATAGTATATTAAGTCAAATTTAATGTCACCTCCTATTGTGTACTATTTCAGGAGGAACATAACTGCAGTAAGAACGTTATCTATAATTTGGCTACAGAAATTAGCATTCTGTAAATTCAACAGAATGCTAATTTATGTAGCAAGATTATAAATAGCGTTATTTGTTTGTCAAGGCAGTGCTTTTAACACCGCAGAGGGCTCCAAATATTATAAAATGAATCCATTTTAAAAGCGTTACTTTTTAAATTATTTTTTTATTATTACCTAGGGCGGCTGGAGGAGGGGCTAGGGTGCAGGGCCATTTCTAGGGGCGGGCAGTGGCCCGGGGCGCAATAGGGCGCAGTGGGAACAATTTTAAAAAAAAATGTTCTTAATTTTTTTTATGAAAGTCATTACTTAAATGAATAATGTAATTATCTTTAACATAAGAGATGACGTTGACGGCAAACATAGATGGAAAATGTGATGCAGCAAACATCAAACAGCATTGCCATGAAATATCAATATCAGAATTATATCAGAGACCTGATGTTACCAGATTTATTGAGAGTCTGTGCATTTAATGAGAGAATTTTTTGTTAGCAGGAATATACAACACTGGAAAAGTGGGATGTGTGACAGTGGAGTTAACAGAATCTTACAGACTACAAAGTTAACTGCTCTGTTTTCATATAGCCAAACAACAAGGAAGCTTGTTCACAGACAGAAAAGCTCAATTGATCATTAGGCAGAGCAGGAGCTGCAGTAACTGTTTAAGCAAACACAAACACAGTGGTACTGCTTTGAGCAGAGAAAGTAACAAGCAAAAGTAAAGTCAATAATGCTTTGTATATCAGGTTAGGCAGTTAGTATCAAGATAAATATACAACCTGTATCCTTTGCAGATGAGAGGTAAAGTTCAGTGCAGGAGTACAGCTTCAGTTGGAGGAAAGCTGGCTCTGGTATCAGAGAGACACTGCTGCTGTTTGCACAGTGAGACACTGCTGCTGAGGGGCGTTGGCCCAGAGGAGGTGCAGTCAGATGACTGAGGCAGGGAACAGGTGCAGGAGGAGCTGAAGATTTGGTAGAGCCAGATAGGCTGGTGAGTAAACGAGTCTCAGATAGAGAGATTCAATAATCCAGCAATAACAGCTAGGATTAGGAAGCCTTTATAGGGAATGAAGAGGCAAATTTAAAGGGCCAGAAGGGCAGTAAAAGGAAGGGAAGAGGAGACTCTGACATAGCCCCCCCAAAGAAACCCACAGTGAGGGTCAAGGACCAGGACGGTCCGGGTTGCGGCGATGGAAGAGCGATACACACCTGGGTGCCGAAACAGAGGTGGCAGGTTCCCAAGTGTCTTCGGCTGCATCCTAACCTGCATCATAACCCTTCTAACGAATCAGATATTCCAACACTCCACTACGTTTCCTAGATTCCAGAATTGCCTCCACTTCGTATTCCAAATCTGGTAGAGGTGTGAGACCATGCGTTTCAGAGTTAACCACAATGTTGTCAGAGAGACAAGGTTTGACCAGTGACACATGGAAGGTTGGATGGATTTTATAAGAGTCTGGAAGTTGTAGGGTAACAGTGGCAGGATTCTTGATAGCAATAATTGGGAAAGGACCGATGGAGGGTGTATGTAACTTCAGGTTTCTGGTAGACAGCCAGACTAATTGTCCTGTTTGGTAGGTTGGTTGAGGGGTATGCCGTAAATCGTAGAATTTCTTATGAGAGGCCTGAGCATGTTTGATGTTACTCTGGACAACAGAGAATGTTTGTGATATTTCATTAATCTTGTCGTTTACTTGTGGATTGATTGACGGAATGTGAGGGTGATATGATATCCTGGGATGCAGACCATAATTGATGTAGAACGGGCTAAAGGAGGTTGTGGAGTTGGTGGCATTGTTATACGCAAACTCTGCTAATGCAATATGCTGTGCACAAGAATTTTGCTGGTTAGAGCAAAAACAGCGAAGGTACTGCTCAAGCCACTGATTGGTCCGTTCTGCTTGTCCATTCATTTGTGGGTGGTAGGAGGTAGTGAGTTTCTGTGTGATGTGAAGAGTCTGCATAAGTTGTTTCCAAAACCAGGAGGTGAATTGCGATCCTCTATCGGTAAGTACCACAGTAGGTAGTCCATGCAAACGAACAATCTCGTTAATAAACATTTCTGAGGTTTGTTGAGTGGTAGGGAGTCCAGTTGCTGGTATAAAATGTGCCATCTTAGACAGCAGATCCACCACCACAAGGATGGTTGTGTAAGTCTTTGATCTTGGTAGGTCAACAATGAAATCCATGGCTATATGGGTCCATGGAATATCAGGTACCAACCGGGAATTGGTGTGACGGTTTAGTAGCAGCACATATTGTACATTTGGAAATGTAATTCTGTACAGAGGAGAGCATTTGAGGCGACCAGCAAGTACATTGTAATAGATCTAGAGTCTTTTGTACACCTAAGTGTCCGGATAGTGGAGAATCATGACAGGTGAGTAAACTTTCTAATCGGTACTTAGGAGGTACGTATAGTTGATCTCCATGGTAGTAGAACCCATCCTGTTTGATTTGTAAACAATGTAGAGGTTTGGATAAATCCTGAAGTTGTGAGTTTTTGAAATCTGGGTGATGATTAACAAACCTACAAAATTTTCTTGTGGAATCACAGTTGAGGTTACTTCAGGTAAAAGAGGTCTTGTGTCTCTCCTAGAGAGTGAGTCAGCTTTTCCATTACGACTGCCTGGGCGGTAGGTGATAATGTAATTGAAACGGGAGAAATACATGTTCCAGCGAAGTTGTCTGGCTGATAAGGTTCTATTTTGTTGCAGATATTGAAGATTCCTATGATCTGTTATTATGATGATTGGATGAGCAGCACCCTCAAGAAGGTGACTCCACTGATCGAAGGCACATTTAATGGCGAGAAGCTCTTTCTCCCCCACTGGATAGTTATGTTCAGATGGTACCATTAGTCTAGACATATATGCTACTGGATGCATGGTATCAGTGATGGTCTGTTTTTGTGAGAGTATTGCCCCTAAGGTGTAATCTGATGCATCTACTTTGATGATGTATTGTAATGTTGCGTCAGGGAATTTTAAAATAGGAACAGTAGTGAATTTTGTCTTAAGTTGTTGGAATACCTTTTGACAGTCAGTTGTCCAAGTGAAAGGTTTCCCTAACTTCGTCAGATTGGTTAAAAGTTTGTCAATTTGAGCGAAATTTCGGATAAACTTCCGATAAAAATTAGCAAAGCCTAGAAATCTTTGCACGTCTTTCCTAGACTTTGGAGATGGCCATTGTGAGATGGCCTGGATTTTGGTGTCATCCATTCTTATAACAGAATTAGAGATAATATAGCCCAAAAAGAGAACTTGGGAGGAATTAAATTCACATTTTTCCAATTTGGCATATAATTTATGCTCACGTAATCTAGCTAGAACTGTTCTGACATGTAAATGGTGTTGTTGTTGATTGTCAGAGTAAATAAGGATATCATCTAAATATACTACAACAAAAACATCAAAGTATATCCCTGAATATGTCATTTATAAAACTCTGGAATGTAGCTGGGGCATTACACAGGCCGAATGGCATGACAGTATACTCATAGAGTCCATAACGAGTTCTAAATGCTGTCAGCCATTCGTCCACAGCTCTCATTCTTATGAGGTTGTACGCACCCCTGAGGTCCAATTTAGTGTAGATCTTGGCAGTGCGTAACCTCTATATTAGCTCCGGTATGAGTTGGAGTGGTAGCGATTTTTCTTGGTTCTCTTGTTTAATTCTCTATAATCTATAATAGGTAGAGACTGATCTTTATTCTTTACAAAGAATATATCCTGCCCCGGTTGGGGATGTAGATGGTCTTATGAACCCTTTTGCTAAGTTTTCCTGAATATAAACCTTTAAATGATCTAATTCTGGCTTAGACAAGGGGTATATGTGCCTGAATGGTATAGTTGCCCCAGGTAGTAGTTCAATCGGGCAGTCATATGGCCTGTGGGGGGATAGTGTCTCTGCTTCTGTTTTATTAAAAACGTCTTGGAAGTCAGTGTATTCACTTGGTAAGTTAAAATCGGATGTGAGGAGCATGTTTTGTAAAGGGTAACAAGTCTGTGTACAATGCGGTGAAGTCAGTGATATGGTCATGTGTTGCCAATCGAAGTTAGGATTATGTTTTTTAAGCCAGGATAACCCTAAAATAACGGGGTACATAGGACTAGGTATTACATCAAAACTTATGTATTCTCTGTGCCCTGTTGTTGTACAAATGAGTATAGGTATAGTCTCATGTGTGACTGGACCTGGGGAGAGAGAAGAACCATCAATCACATTAACACAAACTGGATTCTTTTTTGCTAGGGAAGGTATTTTATTTTGGGTGACAAACTGTATATCAATGTAACTGCCAGATGCGCCCGTATCAATGATGGCTTCAGTTTCTAGCTGTAGAGAATCCCACTGCAAGGTAAGAGACAAGGTTATATGAGGATTGTGGCTTATTATTTTTGGTATAGTGAGTGAAAGAAGAGTATTCCTACCCGATTTAGATTTTTTAAGTAGTGGACAGGTGCTCACTTCATGTTCTGGCGAAGCACAGTACATACAGAGCTTTACAGTGCTTCTTCAGCCCTTTTCTTCTGGGGAGAGGGGTCCTCGCAGAAACCCTATGTCCATAGGGGTTTCAGAATCCTTGCTTGATGTTGAAACAGGTGAATAACGTTTATAGGAAGATGAGGAGTGAGCCCTCTCCTGTTTGCGTTCGCCTGTCGATTGTAGTGCAGAGGTTGAATAAATCCTCAAGCCTCTCAGGTACTCCAGTCCGGGAAAGCTCATCTTTAATTTCATCAGAGAGACCAACCCTGAACTGATTTCTGAGTGACACCTCGTTCCATTTTGATTCTATGGCATAAATTTTAAATTGTGATATATAGTCTTCCACTTGGTGTCTCCCTTGTCTTAGAGCCCTTAGTGTAGACTCTGCAGTCTCTTGCTTAAAGGGGTCCTCATATAAGGAAGAGAGGGCTTTTAAGAAATCCTCTAAAGAATTAAGGATAGGGTTGTGAGTCTCAAACAGACTGTCAGCCCATACTCAGGGTTCTCCCCTTAAATATGATATAGTAGTTAAAACTTTCAGTCTGTCTGTGTTGTAAGTTTTTGGCTTAAGTTCAAATAACAGCAGACAGGCATTTCTAAATTCTTTAAAGTGTGCCCTATTCCCACTGAATTTATCAGGTAGTGAGACCTGTGGCTCTGAGTGTGTTGTAGCAGGTGCAGATATAGCTGCATACATTTCCCTAAGACAATCCTTCAGGACTTGATTCTCTGAATATCCCTAATAGTCTGCGACATATTATCCATTCTTTGTGTTAAAGCTACAACTTGATTTGCAAGCTCTGCAGGTTCCATCCTGTTAACAACCCCTTTAATTAGGCTGGATTATTATATCAGAATTATATCAGAGACCTGATGTTACCAGATTTATTGAGAGTCTGTGCATTTAATAAGAGAATTTTTTGTTAGCAGGAATATACAACACTGGAAAAGTGGGATGTGTGACAGTGGAGTTAACAGAATCTTACAGACTACAAAGTTAACTGCTCTGTTTTAATATAGCCAAACAACAAGGAAGCTTGTTCACAGACAGAAAAGCTCAATTGATCATTAGGCAGAGCAGGAGCTGCAGTAACTGTTTAAGCAAACACAAACACAGTGGTACTGCTTTGAGCAGAGAAAGTAACAAGCAAAAGTAAAGTCAATAATGCTTTGTATATCAGGTTAGGCAGTTAGTATCAAGATAAATATACAACCTGTTTCCTTTGCAGATGAGAGGTAAAGTTCAGTGCAGGAGTACAGCTTCAGTTGGAGGAAAGCTGGCTCTGGTATCAGAGAGACGCTGCTGCTGTTTGCACAGTGAGACACTGCTGCTGAGGGGCGTTGGCCCAGAGGATGTGCAGTCAGATGACCGAGGCAGAGAACAGGTGCTGCTGGGATGCAGCTGCAGCCGTGGAAGCAAGCAGGAGGAGCTGAAGATTTGGTAGAGACAGATAGGCTGGTGAGTAAACGAGTCTCAGATAGAGAGATTCAATAATCCAGCAATGACAGCTAGGATTAGGAAGCCTTCATAGGGAATGAAGAGGCAAATTTAAAGGGCCAGGAGGGCAGTAAAAGGAAGGGAAGAGGAGACTCTGACTGTGATGATCTTTATAATGTATTAGCAAACAGCAAGGAGAGAGAACAGGAATACAGACTTTATTCAGCAGCATCCATCTTAACAATAACTGCCCGCCCCCTCCAATCACATGACTAAAATGTTAACTGTTTGTAGTGCACAGAGTGAACTAAGCATAACTATTGAACTTAAACTATAACATAAAGCATACACATCATTACATCTTCCCCTTCAAATATGAAACACTTAATATGAGACAAAGTCTTCCCATATTTTTGGTTTAATAGCTCGACCATAACGAGAGAAAGTAACTGCTGGCTCACTAGCAGTACAATCAGTGTCAGGTTGAGAGTCATTCCCAGCATTATCGCAAGCTGATACACTTATGTTGTCCTCAAAGTCCTCAGTAGACTTTACATCCATGTTAGGGAATTCTGTGCATTCATTGCTTTGCTCTTTATTGTCATTGCTGCTTGGTTCCTCGAGTAGAGTATCAGCTGCAGTGTCTGGTCGAAGATGACGCCTGTTGCGTCTCAGTTTCTGTCCACACTTGGTTTTGATTATATATGACCTTGGTGAATTAGCTTCACTGACAATTCGAGCAGGTTCCCATGTATCCCCAGTGACTCTGTGTCTCACAGCTTGCCCAGCCCTGAGTGGACCAAGTAACTTGGTAGATTTGTCAAAATACAGCTTTTGCTTTTTCATGTTTATGTTCCTCTGACCTGTTACCTGATCCTGTGGGATAGTCTGAGGCTGCAATTTCTGTGGTGCAATAGGCACTGTGGTCCTCAGTGCTCTACCCATGAGCAGCTGTGCAGGTGAACATAAACCCTCCATGGGTGTTGCACGATAGTTTAACAGGCCTAGGTACACATCCTGCCCTGATGATTGTGCTTTTCGGATAATGGATTTGGCTATGCCAACATACTTCTCAGCTAAACCATTGGCCTGTGAGTGATACGGACTTACTGGTTTGTGCCTGACTCCCCATTCACGCAGAAAGCACTGGAATTCAGCACTTGAGAATTGCGGGCCATTATCAGACACAAGTTCTTCACACACTCCATGTCTTGAGAGTATTGTTTTGAAAGCCCATATGATTGCTGATGCTTTTAGATTTCTCAGCTGTACTAACTCAAAGAATTTGCTGTAGTAATCTACTACTATCAGGTAGTGGTTGTCCTCAAAATGAAAAATATCTGTGGCCAGTCTCTGCCATGCCCGTGAAGGAGTGTTCCATGGTGTGAGAGGTTCTTTTGCATTGTTTTTTTGAAATGTCTGGCAGGTTTCACATGTCTTCACAAGTGTCTCAATATCAAGGTCCAAATTAGGCCAGTAAACCACATCCCGTGCTCTGCGCTTACAAAGAGTAATGCCCAAATGTCCCTGGTGAATTTGCTCCAATATTTCTGCCTGCTGTGATTTAGGAATAACAATACGGTCACCCATGAATATGATATCCGTATGAAAGGATAGTTCATTTCTCACAGGCCAGAATCCCTGCAACTCAGGAGAAAGCTTCTTTCGTTTTTCTGGCCAGCCATTGCATATGACACGAATTAGTTTTTCTAGTACTTTATCTTGTTTGGTATCTTGTCTAATTTTTTCCAGCCGTACATCAGCTATTGGAATATTTACTAGTACTGTATGTACCTGTTCTTCCAATTCAGGTTCATCCCGTGCTTCATGTCCTTCTGGAAACACCCTAGACAGCGTATCTGCCATCGGAATTTCCTTTCCTGGTTTATATTTCACTGTGAGATCATACTGTTGTAGTTTCATAACCATCCTCTGCAGGCGTGGAGGTATAGCAGATAGTGGTTTTTGCATGATGTACTCCAATGGTTTGTGATCAGTTTCCACAACCACTGGGCGACCATAGATATACTGGTGAAATTTCTCACATCCATTTACAATGGCCAACATCTCCTTCTCAATTTGAGCATAATTGGCTTGTGTTGTTGTCAGAGCTCGTGAAGCATATGCAACAGGATGTCCTTGTTGCATTAGCACAGCACCTAACCCAAACTGGGATGCATCCACTTGAAGCACAGTGTTGCAGTTTACGTCAAAATATTTCAGTATTGGCCCTGGATGTTTAGTGATCAGTTTTTTTACTTTCTCAAATGTCTTTTCCATGTTTGCGTCCCAAGACCAAATAGCATCCCTTTGTAGCAATGCACGTAGTGGGGCTGTCAGCTGAGCGAGGCCCTGAGAAAACTTGGATAGATAATTAAAAATGCCTAATGATGTCTCTAGTTCCTTCCTGGAGGATGGGGCCTTCATGCTAATAACTGCTGTTATCTTCTTTGGATCAGGCTTTAAACCCTCTTTGGTTAGAAGGTGTCCAAAATATGTAACCTCTTCTACCCCAATTTGCATTTTGTTTGGATTGAGTTTAAGATTTTTCTCCCGACACCGCTTGAGTAAGGCAATAAGGTTTTTGTCATGTTCTGTACGATCCTTTCCATAAACCAGCAAATCATCAATTATTACTTCAACACCATGTAGACCAGCAATCAACTCATGTGATTTCTTTTGAAATATTTCCTGAGCAGAAGCAATGCCGAAAGGTACCCTTGTGAAACGCCATCGTCCAAAGGGGGAGTTGAAAGTGGTCAGGTGACTGCTGGGTTCATCAAGACGCAATTGCCAGTAACCAGATTGTGCATCTAGTACACTAAACACTGTTGCTCCTACTAGCTTGTGAGCTATATCATCTATGGTGGGGAGTTTGTAGTGTTCTCTCATTATTACTTTGTTCAAATCACGTGGGTCAATGCAAATACGAATTGCGCCTGTGTTTTTCTTCTCTACCACAACCATAGAACTGACCCATTCTGATGGTTCTGTGACCTTTTTTACTACCCCCAACTTCTCCATCCTAGTTAGTTCTTGTTTGACTTTAGCCTCAAGGGATAGAGGTATTTTCCTTGGGGCATGAATGACAGGCTGTGCACCCTCTTTTATACGTATGCGGCTAATCCCAGGGAGGCACCCTAGGCCTTTGAATAGATCACTGTACTCATGCTTAATGTTGTCCTTTGACAGTTCGCTGCACCCACCATCCACAGCCATAATGATCTTTACAAGTCCAATATCTTTACTTGTTTTTAGACCTAATACTGCTGGGGCTTTTGTTTCTATCACAAACAATTGTAAGACCTTTTCAGATCCCTTGTAAAAACATTTTGCATGGCAGCGACCCATCACTTTCAGCTTTTCACCACCATATCCCAACAGTTTTGGTAGGTCTTGAGTCTCTAAGGGGAATTCATTTCTAAGGAGTTCCAGGTATGTGTGGCTTGGCACACAGTTTACTTGTGCCCCTGTATCTATTTTGAATGTGACTGGAGTTTTGTGAGCCCCTATCTGTAGGGTTACATTTGCTTCATCTGCAGACTTGTGTGATTTCTGTACTGCTGCAAGATATATTGGGGTGCAATCTGAGTCTAACCCTGCATTGTCATCATTGTCCTCTATGGCGTGTACAGCCTGTGTTTGTGTCCTTGCAATATGTGAAAACAGTTTACACACCCTGGCAAAATGTCCTCTTTTCTTGCATTTATTACATATCTGCCACCTTGCAGGACAGGCAGCATTTTTGTTGTGCATGTTTCCACAGTAGCCACAGGTTGCTTGTGTGTTACTTGTCCCAGTGTCCCACTTGCCTTTTATCCCCTTGTGTCCTCTTTCTTGCCAGTATCTGCTGCTTTGATTTTCTATAGCACTGATCTGGTGTTGTGTTCCTTCCAGTACCTGCATGTCCTTTCTTGACATTTCATATGCTCTAGCAATCCTGATGGCTTTCTCAAGATTTAAATCTTCTTCCTGCAGCAGCTTTTCCTGAACTTCTTTAAACTTACTGCCCATCAGAATACGGTCTTTTATCATATCACCTGCATCATAAAAAGCACAGTCTTTGGCAAGCAAGCGCAGCTGTGTCACCCATTCATCCACAGATTCACCTCCACACTGATTCCTCTCATAAAACATTTTCCTCTGCACTGTGATGTTTTTCCTTGGATTGCAGTATGCTTCAAACTTTGCAAACAATACCTCTGTTTTTTTTTTGTCATCTGCAGTGATATCCCCACTTGCCTGCCAGGCTCTGCATACATCACGTCCCTTTTGTCCCACACATATCAAAAAGTGTGCTGCCTTCTGTTGATCAGTCCATCTGTCTGCATCTGGGCCTGCAAACACAAGTTCAATCAGCTCCCTCCATTTTGACCAATTGTCAGAAATGTTCCCTGACTCTAAATCCAGAGAAGGAATGTTCTTTGTGTTGCTGTTTGCTGCCATGTCACTTTTCACCCCACTTCTGGTACCATGTGATGATCTTTATAATGTATTAGCAAACAGCAAGGAGAGAGAACAGGAATACAGACTTTATTCAGCAGCATCCATCTTAACAATAACTGCCCGCCCCCTCCAATCACATGACTAAAATGTTAACTGTTTGTAGTGCACAGAGTGAACTAAGCATAACTATTGAACTTAAACTATAACATAAAGCATACACATCATTACACTGACAATCAATGACAGTTTCTTGTCTTGGTCATAATGATCATGTCTGATCTAAGTGTACAATCTTTTGAAATACTGTAACATTTGTCTTTGCTTATTGTGGTGACTGCGGTGAAGCAGCAGTGCCGATGCGGCTGTTTAATACACATCACATCACATGTGAAGTTATGTGGGACCGTAGTACGGCTGGCCAGGCTTGCCCCCAAAAGTTTAGTACTATGGACTAATGAGTGAACCGGGCACTGTAGTCTGGGCGGGAGATTGCTTGTGCCTTGTAACGCAGACGGAGTGCAGAAGCATTGCACTTAGCATGACAGCCT
This sequence comes from Bombina bombina, assembly GCF_027579735.1. NCBI lineage: Eukaryota > Metazoa > Chordata > Amphibia > Anura > Bombinatoridae > Bombina > Bombina bombina. The sequence goes on from NC_069500.1 coordinate 1,384,286,128, forward strand.
CAAATCTCTGAGAAGTAGGGATTGCTGGATTGGGGAAGGTAGAGTGTCTATGTAGGCTAGCGTCGGCCTGTGGAGACATAAAAAGGATTGTTTGAGGCTGGGGTTAAGTTGTTGGCTGTTCCTCTTGACTTCATCCAAAAAAATAAAATAATGTAAAGATGTATTCCTTTAGTGCCCTGTCCAAACCAAAGAGATTGTAATTGTGGGGAATGGTTGTGCTTAAAATATTTTTTATTTTTAAAAAAATGTCACCCTTTAGTGCCTTGTCCAAAGCAAAATAGATTGTGGGGAAATGGGAAATGGTTGTGCTTAAAATATTATTATTATTTTTTTAACATGTAACCATTAGTACCCTGTCCAAAGCAAAGAGATTGTGGGGAAATGGTTGTGCTTAAAATATTTTTTTTAAAGATGTAACCCTTTAGTGCCCTGTCCAAAGCAAAAGAGATTGTGGGGAAATTGGGAATGGTTGTGCTTAAAATATTTTTTTTATTTTTTTTAAAAAAGATGTAACCCATTTGTGCCCTGTACAAAGCAAAGAGATTGTGATTGTGAGGAATGGTTGTGCTTTTGTGAGGAAATGGTTGTGCTTAATTTTTTTTTTTTTAAAGATGTAACCCTTTAGTTCCCTGTCCAAAGCAAAAAAGATTGGGGTGAAATGGGGAATGGTTGTGCTTAAAAAAACTGGAACTAAAGATCCTTTCATGATGACAGAATAAAACAAAATGTTAAGTGACAGACTAGTCAAAATAAACTTTCATGATTCAGATAGGGCATGTAATTTTAAACAACTTTCCAATTTACTGTTATCATCAAATTTCCTTTGTTCTCTTGGTATTCTTAGTTGAAAGCTAAACCTAGGAAGGCTCATATGCTAATTTCTAAGCCATTGAAGGCCACCTCTTATCTGAATGCATTTGACAGTTTTTCACAGCTAGAGAGCCATAGTTCATGTGTGCCACATAGATAACATTGTGCTCATACCCGTGGAGTTACTTATGAGAGGGCACTGATTGGCTAAAATGCAAGTCTGTCAAATGAACTGAAATAAGGGGGCAGTCTGCAGAGCTGCAGCTCAACTATAAGAGGAAAATTTTTCCATCATCCACATAATGGAAAACAGTTTAAAATGAATGGATTCTATACTTGTGAAACAACTCATGTAATATCTAATTAAGTGTCCTTGTTCCCTTGTATATATAGGGGAGACGACTCGCAAGGCCAGAGATAAGATGAGCCAACACCGCTCCAACATACAGTGTGCAAATACAGAGGCTCCTGTTTCTAGCCATTTTATAGAGAAGGGTCACAGTGTTAGCCCAATGAGATGGCAAATTATTGATCACATACGTATACAAAGAAATGGTCTGGATAGGAAAAATTACTTAAACAAAGAGAAACATGGTGGATTCACAAACTGGAGACCTTGGCCTCCAAAGGTCTAAACAGAGACTATGATATGTCTATATATTTGTAATTATCATGTCTTTATATATTTTTTGTAAATATTGGATGAATTATAATTGAAAAAATAAGCAACATTAAAATTGTAAGTTTGGATATTACAATATCCTTATAGATTGATATGTATATATAATCAGTTAGGTTTTAATGTAATTATGGTTATTCACCTCTAGGTGGGGGTTAGAGATGCATGAAATTTAGAAAATTTGCAGATTGGCACCAAAACTGAGTCTATAAAAGGTTGAAACAGTAGCCATTTAACCCATGCATGATTAAGGGGTATTAACCCCGAAATGTTGCTGTATTTTATATGTCCTAATAAAGAATTGAAATTGTAAGGTGCTGTGGACATCTATACATTATTGTATCTGTGTAAGTGACTATGCAATTTGTTTATTTTCTGTGGCATTTTGCTTGGCGTTCTTTGAGGCATTTTGTTTCAGACTGACCTGAAAGGCTGAGGGTCGTTTGTTGATATTTCCTGTCCGGGTGTGTGTGCTACCATCTGTTTGAGGCATTCAAAAACTCTCCAGATTGGTAAGGGGTCAGAAGCCTTCTTTTATCAGTGTAGTCATCAGCTTACCCCTGCAAAGCTGTAGAATTATATCTCCAGGTGAGGCTTCTGGTTGTGGTTTCTTTCTTAGTTCATTTAGATGGTGTGGCATTATCACTATTCCAATTTGTTGCTGTGTTGAGGAAATGCATTGTGAGTTTGGGGTTGGATCCTATTGGTTTATTTGCATTCTTTTTGGACTGGGGCTGTCTCTGAGGCGTATGGTTTGGTTTGGGTCTAGATGTGAGTAAATGTATTGGGAGGTGGAAATCTATCATTTCTCTGTTAGACCAGATAAAGTTTTACATTAATGTGTATTGATTTGTTGCAATGTTATTGTGTTTTATTTTAGATCCATTACAGTTATGGTTTATCACCACTCGTATGTATATTGGGCCAGAATGGTGGCTTCTGTCTGGGAGAATGATCTACAGCTGGGTTTTGATAGTTAGTTTGTTAGGCTGAGAGTTTTCTTTTCAGGGTTTATGTTGGGAGTATCTTTTATTGAAAGTTGTGGATTATGCTAATTCCCCCCCCTACCTCGGTTTTATGCCTCAAAAATAATTTGTTCGTATTTTGGGTAAAGATTTGGGGAGATTGGTCCAGTTTTTTTTCCCGCATCAAATTGGTGTGGTCATGCTTTTCCCTGCTTGTTCATTGGCACGCAGCGTGGGGCAGTGTGAAATTGGACAACAGAAGAAAAAGGTGAATCGTTTGTGGGTGCTATGGTCCGGAATTTTGGTGGCTCACTGATTAGGCATGATGAACTAGAGGATGACGGTGCAGTTGTCTATTATCTGAGAGATGGGGAGCAACAAAATGAGGTGGGTTTGAGAGTTTTCCTGTTGGATATACAGGAGGGTATTTAACTGGTTTTGGCGGTGCTTGTCTTAGGGTCAGCTTGGCTGTGGCAGGTTGAATGCCTGGAAATAAGTATTGTTGAACCTCCCTGGGTATGACCTACAGAGCCTGGGATAAATGTTTCAAAATTTTCCTCAAGGGGTAGGAGAGGAAAAGGGTTCTGGGTTATTTTATAATGTTTTATCTGTTTTAAATTTCACAGATGCTTGTAAATTGTTTATATTTAAATATAAACAAGAAGTTTTGTGGTTTGTTATTTAACAGTTTTAAGAAAGCTGTGGTCAATTATTTACCACATTTTTTTTTTTTTGGGAGGGGGGGTGAGGAATTAAATGAATGTTTGTGAAGGGGAGAAGCTTTGGGTCTTATAATGCTGACTTGGTATATTGTAAGGTTTATGAGGTTGATTGGCTTAGATGGGACAAATGTCGGGGTCATCATTTTGGTAGTTTGCTGCCCAAGTTTAAAGGGACACTGAACACAAATTTTTTCTTTTGTGATTCAGATAGAGCATGACATTTTAAGCAACTTTCTAATTTACTCCAATTATAAAATTTTCTTTATTCTCCTGGTATCTTTATTTGAAATGCAAGATAAGATAAATTCATCCACCAATAAAAAGTGCTGTCCAGAGTACTGAACCAAGAAAAAAGCTTAGATGCCTTCTTTTTCAAATTAAGATAGCAAGAGAACGAAGAAAAATTGATAATAGGAGTAAATTAGAAAGTTGTTTAAAATTGCATGCTCTATCTAAATCACGAAATAAAAAAAAAATGGGTTCAGTGTCCCTTTAAGTTGGCATAACAATAACATAAATATTTCAGCGATCAAACTGAAATCACATAGAGCTTAACATATATATGAATAAATATTTTACATTTATTACCAAATATTATTTGTGATTTGAGCATGAAAAGGAACAAACTGTGCATAAAGTGAATGTAAATTTGAATGAATAAGTGCCCGTTTTTCAAAAATACTATTAAAAAGAGGGGCACTTTCATTCATTAAAATTTACATTGAAGCATTTTTTTTTAAATATGTACCTTTTTCTTTAGGAAACCTAGACCGGTGATACTCCGCACACTTCTCATGCTGTACTCAGCATATCCATGACGAAACCGGCTGCCTCCAATTGTTGCGTGGCCTCACAAGCTGGACGTCTTGGGAGGCATGCAGCGATTGGAGGAAGCCAGATTCATTATTGCTGTGCTAAGTACAGAGCAGCTGTGGGTGGATGATCGCTGGTCTGGATTTCCTAAATAAAAAGGAAAGTATTTTTAAAAAACGCTGCAATGTAAAGTTTAATGAATGGAAGTGCCCATGTTTTTGATAGTATTTTAAAAAAAACAGGCACTGATTTATTCAACTTTACATTAACTTTAATAATATTTTAACAATTCAAAGATAAACTGTGATTTATGCATTACCAATCAAAAGGTGTTAATAAGTATGCGTACAGTTATTTTTGTAAAGGGACATAATAGTGCAAAATAAAATGCTATTAAAGTATATTTTGGAGCTGCAACACATTAATGATCCTAAGATGAACAAGTACGATGGTCTGATTAAGAGCAGCCTATGTAAGTAGCTACCACTTACCAGCCGTGTGCAGCTTAGCAACAGCAATACATTGCAACACCTAAGTGGCATTTACATATGGAATAAATAACTGTTGTAATTTGTGCACTAAAGATATACTGAAAATATTTTAAGATTGCAGTCAGAAAAGTTCTCAAGAAGAAAACCTGTTCGTCTGCAATTGCCACTTGTGATGCAGCATTGGGGCACAAAATGTAACATTGCACAAGAGCCCTCATTTGCTTTCACACACCAATTGCGTGAGAGCAGGGCATGTCAATCAACACAGAGAAGCAACTTACAGTTTTATATTTTTTTTAACTTCAATAATTTTTTATTAAGAATGAAACATTCCAAGATATATAAACAAATATATTGATTTGCAGAGGATACAAAGGAAATGTGATCATACAAGATAAACAGAAAGACCAAAAATAAAGGAAAAAACAATACCATAAAATCATAAATTTCAGCATATATCTCAAATTTGGTAGATTGACAGGAAGAAAAGGGTGGGCAGTGTAGAATAAAGGGAAGGGTAAGGAATGAGGGGGGGTGAAAGGTGTCAAGGAATATGCGGGCTATAGCATACAAAAGTTAAAGATATTTATAGGCTCTATGTATGATTGGATATGGAGACGTGTTGATTCCACAGAAAAAGTATATTAGTAAAGTGATCTGACTTATTATTGTAATTGTGATATAGTTCTTCCAATTATAGAACATGTTTTATTTCAGTATTAGAGAAAGGAATAAGGAGTTCCGGTCACTTGTATAATTCACAATCCAAGGCTTTATTGGGTTAAAACAAAGCAACAGCACATTGTTACAGTCCTCTGAGCTGCAGCATGGGATGGTAGTCACTACTGCTGACGCGCTTCGGCTGTCCCCGCCGTAGTCATAGCCACGGCGGGGACATCCAAAACGCGTCAGCAGTAGTGACCACCATCCCATGCTGCAGCTCAGAGGACTGTAACAATGTGCTGTTGCTTTGTTTTAACCCAATAAAGCCTTGGATTGTGAATTATACAAGTGACCGGAACTCCTTATTCCTTTCTCTAATACTGATCTTGAACCAGCAAGGAGTTTTCCGGTGAGCTCATTCTGCCTACACCCCTTGGTCCACCGCAGCGGAACTTCGGAGCAGTAACAGGGACGTCACGTTACACGCTCACGGGCACGCATTCACGGACGTTACCGCAACGAGAGGGTAGCTTGAGGAGGGGAGCGGGCGGAACAGCCGGATATCTAAAGGAAGCA